>NC_090249.1:36078068-36108068 GCF_037325665.1 Littorina saxatilis
AAAACGGCCATACACGTAAAAAACACACTTGTGCAAAATCATAATTGAATTTGAACGTGGGAGTTTCAGCCCGTGAACGAGGAAGAAGAAGGAGAAGAAATATTCGCGAGGAACTGCGTTATGAATACAGTCGAACCTGCCCTTGCGACCTCCCCTTGAAAGCGACCACCTGTCCATACCGACCATCCCAAGGATCCCAGACAAGTGTTTCTTCTATGTGATTCACCTTTTCATATCGATCACATATCTATGGCGATCATTTTTTGGTTAGTCCCTTTGGTGATCGTAATAGACAGGTTCGGCTCTTCTTGAGAGATTGTGCGGTGAATTCTCAGGAGGGCGTTTTGTTTTGTTGAAGTATGTTCTTATGATCTTATGCAATAGCTTTGGACAGATTTATGATGATATACACGATGGCCTACACGTGAAAGAAGGTACCTTAAAAGTGTGTACCGTTGTCAAATAGTTAGGGTGTCTGTCTGATTTTGCCAGCATTGTTTTACTTGTCTTGTTTGTTTGAGGAGCGTGGAATTCCGGAATTGTCTTGCCGGCTAAATATATTGTGTGCTCTGTAATGTAGATAATTATGTACGTTATTTGAAGTTGTATTTGTGGTGTGCCATGTGTTTGTCTGTTGATATTATGTATCAGACATGCGCTTTTTACGTAAATTAGCGATTTGTTGGTCAATTAAAAAGCTTCAGCTGAAATTCTTTCTTGTTTTCATAAATCAAAATCAGCACTAAAAAGTCGGTATAAACCGAAGCTTTGCTCACTGTAAGTATAGTTTCAGGGAAAAGGGAGATTTCTGAATTCCATGTCTGATTTATCATTGTGATTGTGTTGTGTTGCGTTGACTGCTGTTGCCAGTTATAGAGTTGACTTAGTCAGTTAGTGTAGAGATATCATTGGCACCCAGACTTTTATATAGAATGTGTGTTTTAATATTTAATTGTTGCGTGTTCCCGGTGCTAGACGGTAGAAATTGACGTTGCTGTATTGTGTCCCCAATACATTTAATAGAAACTTGGCAGAGCACATACATTACTTCATTTTACGGAGGATGATAGTTTTTTCTCCTACCCAAGCAGGCTGAGACCAGATTATCAGAAACCGCTGAGACCATAGCACTATTTCAAGATTTAAAACACTTGGCTACCAGGAGACCACAGAGAGCAACATGCAGTTATGCAGAAACGATTTTGAAACACATTATAACAAAGGATTATGACAGTTGCTTGTTCCATGTCAATCATTTGACAAGGAATTGATACTGTATAATCCTAGTGGCGATTACTCGCTGTTGACATATTTGCTGGGCGCTTTTCCGGAACAGAATGAGGACAAAACTCAAGTGAAAAGGAGGACAAAAAACCTAAAGTCAAGTGCTGCAAAATTGCAATGACACCATTCTTTGAAAACACCGTTCTTGTTTTTCAGGGTCCTATAGGATCTCCGGGCAGTCGAGGCATGGTAAGTTTGCAATTCATGGACATTCTCACTCGTTCTGTAGATTATTTTAAAAAAAAAAAAAAAAAAAAACGTCTCTTAGCAGGCATGAATATTCTCCGTATTTTCCGTATTTTCCGTATTTTTGAAAAAAATAAACCGTATTTTTTTTTATTTTCCGTATTTTTCCTTTTTTTATTTTTTTATTTTCCTAGTCATAGTTATAGTAAAATAGTTTTGGGGCCATGTTTGAATCCAATTTTAAGGCTCAGATAGCCCCAGATTGCACCAAATTGCACCCTTGAAAAACAAAATTCCGGGGGGGGCATGCCCCCGGACCCCCCTGAAAGTCTTGGTGCTTCGCGCCTGCGAAACTTGGCGCTACGCGCCTTCGAATTTTGTTTTCAGTATTTTATTTTTTTTCAGTTTTTATGCCTGCTTAGTCTTATATCCGATCTTAATCGTTTTGAATTTAATTTTCAAATTGTCCCAAATGCGGAAGCTCATTACTCATATTGCTTCGAAATAGCGCTTTGAAGAGGACATGGACAACAAAAGTAAGATGGATATTAATTCATTAGTCCTGGGTATAGACTTCACATTGCAGAAATACTTTTGGAACTTGGACTCCTTTTTTATAGTGGGGGGGGGGGGGGGGTAACGAAGAGCAACCACAATGTTTACAGAGCCTTCTCAATGGCAAACCCAAAATGACCGCTTCTAAATTTGCGCATTTCTTGCTTTATAGTGCTGGCGTCAAACATTACCTTTCCAATATTTCTTTCTGCAATATACAGTTCGAATCCTGCACATTTAAATATGAACGTATTTGATATATTGGTTGGCATACCTTAAGAAAAGGGACATGTTTGAGGAATATGACAAGGATAAGGGTTTAGATGTGAAGCAGTTGTTCACGTGTTGTAATCTCTTTTGTCTGCATGGGAATCCCTGCTAATCGCTGTAGTATGGCTGTTGTGAGTTAAATTAGAAAGTACGTGTTTTCAGGGTTTTTTTCTAAGACGAACGAACAACAATTAACAAGCACCAAATGGTGAACATGCATGATATGAACGTTGCCACAAGCTCACTGCTGTGATAAGTTATTTTCATGTGATATACTTAGAATTCATGTCTGAATCCAAAAGAGGGCACTCGTTTAGGTGAGTATTGCTGGTTTGTTTTTGGATTGTGCTATATTATTTCCCGAAGATATTACCATTCCTCAAAGTCGAGCAAACGCACCTTTTCTCAACACTTCCTTTAGCCTTCGACTGCCATATTTCCTATCACCTCCACACCACAACTCCTAAAACCAGTAAGAATCAGTTCTCTGACAAGGGAAACAACAGCTTTGACCAGTGCAGAACGCGTATTGCTTCCCTTGAGACCCTTTTAGCTTTTATTGGGCTTGTAGTTTTAGCTTTGTATGTGATTTTATTACCTCAAGTTCTCCAGCAGTCAAGTCGTTGCTCCTCATTTCAAAGGTTTGTTTCTTATTTGGATCTAATTTTCTACGTTACGATAAAAATCACACACAAAACGCTGACCCAACAAAAAAATAAGTGAAAGCGTCTTTCTTTGTCCTGTATAATTGTTTTTGATTTTTCTTTTTTCTTTTTCATTCTTCTTATTTACTGCTATATGCTGTCACTCTCAACAACGGGCGGGGATGTAGCTCAGTCGGTAGCGCGCTGGATTTGTATCCAGTTGGCCGCTGTCAGCGTGAGTTCGTCCCCACGTTCGGCGAGAGACTGATTTATTTCTCAGAGTCAACTTTGTGTGCAGACTCTCCTCGGTGTCCGAACACCCCCGTGTGTACACGCAAGCACAAGACCAAGTGCGCACGAAAAAGATCCTGTAATCCATGTCAGAGTTCGGTGGGTTATAGAAACACGAAAATACCCAGCATGCTTCCTCCGAAAGCGGCGTATGGCTGCCTAAATGGCGGGGTAAAAACGGTCATACACGTAAAAGCCGTGGGAGTTTCAGCCCATGAACGAACAAACAAACTCTCAACAACAAAAATAAAGATCCCTAAAGACCACCACAACTCTTTCTTTTCTTTTCTTTCTTTCTTTCTTTCCTCTGTCTCTTTCGTTCTTTCATGTGCACTAAATCTTCCACATTAAAATCCTGCCTGTGTATTTCAGCCAGGAGAGAGGGGTGCGTCTGGAAAGAGGGGTCCATCAGGTCCAGCAGGAATGCCTGGGGTACCCGGCCTACCCGGTCCACCCGGTCCGCATGGCGAGAGGGGGCTCCGGGGCCAGCCAGGCATGCCGGGAATGCCCGGACTTCCGGTCAGTAGGCTGTACAGTTGGTTGCGCCGGTGTTATTATAGTTACTGCCTGTTTTAGTGGTTTTTGTTGATGCATTGTTTGGCCCTAAGAGAGAGAGAGAGGGAGAGAGAGAGAGAGAGAGAGAGAGTGTTTGTTTGTTTGGTGATATTGAATATGTTTTCTGTCTTTCGGTGTGTCTGCCTGTCTGTTTCCCAGCCTGCCTCTCGCTCTCTCTCTCTCTCTCTCTCTCTCTCTCTCTCTCTCTCTCTCTCTCTCTCTCTCTCTCTCTCTCTCTCTCTCTCTCTCTCTCCCTGGCTCTCACTGTTGTTGATTCACCAAGATGGTTCCTCTTGTGTTTTTGTCAGAATGACACAGTATATGAATGTTAGAGGGAAGGCTTTACCTTTAAATCTTAATTAGAATTGTTAATGAAATGCAGTTTCTCCTTTCATCTTTTTGTTGCAGGGACGAAGCATATCAGAGCAAGAAGTTAGAGAATTATGTTATATTGTACTTAGAGGTAAGTTCATTTCTCTTTTCTGCCCAATCACCTTGAAGATGAAAGCATTCATCACTAGTTGCATTTCTGCTTGAAGTCGCCTCTATAAGCTTTGGGTTTGTCGCTGTTTGCTTAAATACTCATGAATTTTAATTTGATGATTATGCAGGTGATTAACATATTGTTTAAACCAAGATGAACGCGAAGAGCTTAGCAAGCAAAGTCTTGTAACAAACAAAAACAAAACAAACAAACAAAAACACGCAAACACCACACGCACACAAACAAAAAACAGCAAAAACACACACACAGACAAACAAACAAACCAATAAACAAACAAAAACATAGATAGGTTGATCTAATTTATATCTGAGGGTTTAAGAGTTAATGTAGAAGTTTATATCTTAGGGTGTAAGAGTTTATGTAACACCGAAACGCACACAGAAAATACATTGAAGTAAGTCATATCAAACCGAGCGTTAACTGGGCGAGAAACGTCCGTCCGTGCCCCACGGGAGATATCGACGTAACATTACAAAGGCACTGAGGGACCTCGATCGCCCCACACGCTGGTGTAGTGTACAGACCTTTTTACATTTAGTCAAGTTATGACTAAATGTTTTAACATCGAGGGGGGAATCGAGACGAGGGTCGTGGTGTATGTGTGTGTGTATGTGTGTGTGTGTGTGTGTGTGTGTGTACCCATGTTTCCACAGGTTTGGTTGCCTAAATCACCATAAGGCAACCATCCACACGTGGATGGCAACCTAAACTCTGGATGGCAACCTAATTGTGTGGATGGTCGCTTCATTTAACACCGTTAAATTGACTTTTTTGACGGAAAGAATGTCATAACAATGTTCAAAATGACATTCTTTCCGTCCACACGTGTGGATGGTTGCCTTATGGTTAAATTGACACCGTTAAATTGACTTTTTTGACGGAAAGAATGTCATAACAATGTTCAAAATGACATTCTTTCCGTCCTCTATAGGCGACGAAATAGGTCAAATTTTGTGCATTTTTTAGTGCAAAATTCTTCGATGCCGGAGCGAGTACTGCACCCAGTGCTGTTGTAGTGCAAGTGCACTAGAAAGGCACTACACCCAGTGCCGCCTCTTAGGTAACCATCCACACTTTAGGTGTGTGTGTGTGTAGAGCGATTCAGACTAAACTACTGGACCGATCTTTATGAAATTTGACATGAGAGTTCCTGGGTATGATATCCCCAGACGTGTTTTTAATTTTTCCGATAAATGTCTTTAATGACGTCATATCCGGCTTTTCGTGAAAGTTGAGGCGGCACTGTCACGCCCTCATTTTTCAACCAAATTGGTTGAAATTTTGGTCAAGTATTGTTCGACGAAGCCCGGACTTCGGTATTGCATTTCAGCGTGGTGGCTTAAAAATTAATTAATGACTTTGGTCATTAAAAATCTGAAAATTGTAAAAAAAATATTTCTTTTATAAAACGATCCAAATTTACGTTCATCTTATTCTCCATCATTTGCTGATTCCAAAAACATATAAATATGTTATATTTGGATTAAAAACAAGCTCTGAAAATTAAATATATAAAAATTATTATCAAAATTAAATTGTCGAAATCAATTTATAAACACTTTCATCTTATTCCTTGTCGGTTCCTGATTCCAAAAACATATAGATATGATATGTTTGGATTAAAAACACGCTCAGAAAGTTAAAACGAAGAGAGGTACAGAAAAGCGTGCTATCGTTCTCAGCGCAACTACTACCCCGCTCTTCTTGTCAATTTCACTGCCTTTGCCGTGAGCGGTGGACTGACGATGTTACGAGTATACGGTCTTGCTGCGTTGCATTGCGTTTAGTTTCATTCTGTGAGTTCGACAGCTACTTGACTAAATATTGTATTTTCGCCTTACGCGACTTGTTACATTTAGTCAAGTTATGACTAAATGTTTTAACATAGAGGGGGGAATCGAGACGAGGGTCGTGGTGTATGTGTGTGTGTATGTGTATGTGTGTGTGCGTGCGTGCGTGCGTGTAGAGCGATTCAGACCAAACTACTGGACCGATCTTTATGAAATTTGACATGAGAGTTCCTGGGTATGATATCCCCATAGGTTTTTTTCATTTTTTGGATAAATGTCTTTGATGACGTCATATCCGGCTTTTCGTGAAAGTTGAGGCGGCACTGTCACGCCCTCATTTTTTAACCAAATTGGTTGAAATTTTGGTCAAGTAATGTTCGACGAAGCCCGGACTTCGGTATTGCATTTCAGCTTGGTGGCTTAAAATTTAATTAATGACTTTGGTCATTAAAAATCTGAAAATTGTAAAAAAAATTTTTTTTATAAAACTATCCAAATTTACGTTCATCTTATTCTCCATCATTTGCTGATTCCAAAAACATATAAATATGTTATATTTGGATTAAAAACAAGCTCTGAAAATTAAATATATAAAAATTATTATCAAAATTAAATTTTCGAAATCAATTTAAAAACACTTTCATCTTATTCCTTGTCGGTTCCTGATTCCAAAAACATATAGATATGATATGTTTGGATTGAAAACACGCTCAGAAAGTTAAAACGAAGAGAGGTACAGAAAAGCGTGCTATCCTTCTCAGCGCAACTACTACCCCGCTCTTCTTGTCAATTTCACTGCCTTTGCCATGAGCGGTGGACTGACGATGCTACGAGTATACGGTCTTGCTGCGTTGCATTGCGTTCAGTTTCATTCTGTGAGTTCGACAGCTACTTGACTAAATGTTGTATTTTCGCCTTCTTCTTTAAAAGAAAATCTCAGCCAGTGTTCAAACTGGGTCAAAGCTTTCGCTGTCTCAGTCAAGTTATTGCATAATTGTCTAAGAGCCCATGCAATGATAATTATCGATCCCTTTTGCTCACATCAGACCGCCGAATAGAGAACTAATGACACAGCAACACAAATGTTTAGTCAACAAATCAAACCAACAGGTTCTAGTAAATAACAATAATAATACGAGAATTTATAACACGCACATATCTCACCTCAAGGCGCACTCATACACATTCTTTCGCATTAACAACTCAAGCACACTCATATACACTTACGCATAAATTACATGAAGATGACAAGGCAACAACACAAACAGAGACACGGCACTCAATGTCTCATTGTATCCATAATTTGTTCCATAAACTTACCTTTCTTGTTCGTGTGTCGTTGTTTTTTTGTGTGTGCGTGTTGTTGTTTTTATAAATGACACAACACAAACAAACAAAAAAATGACACGGCAGTCAAAGCAAAGCAAATATTGCAAATCAACAAAAGCATTGTTTGATGCTCTAGAAGTGGCTTAATTAACTTGTGTTGTAAATGAATACTGACTTGTGCCTAACCTAAATGGTTGCAGATCATATGGAAGATTTAGTAGCCAACCTGCAAGGTCCCCCCGGGCCCCCAGGCAGAGGGAAACAGGGCAGAACTGGTAATACTGGATCCATGGGATTACCAGGTAAAGAAGAGATGCTTTTAAGCCTTTTATGTGAATGCTGGACATTGTAGCATATCCGACAAGAATGAGAGAGAGAGAGAGAGAGAGAGAGAGAGAGAGAGAGAGAGAGAGAGAGAGAGAGAGAGAGAGAGAGAGAGAGAGAGAGAGAATGTGAGTATATGTGTGTGCATATGCATGCTTGCGTGCATGTGTGTGTGTGTGTGTGTGTGTGTGTGTGTGTGTGTGTGTGTGTGTGTGTGTGTGTGTGTGTGTGTGTGTGTGTGTGTGACACATACCTAAAATAAGCCCGATTTGGGTTTTTTCAAAGTGGAGATTTTGTGTTTACTTTTTAATTAATGACACCAATTCAAATCTACCAAATAAATGTATCTAAAAAATCCCCACTCTTCACACGAAGCAGCCAGGGTGAAGATGTGTGCTATGGGTCAAAGTGGAAGCGTGCTCTTATCCAATATACACGCATTGACAGATCTGTGATGGTGTACATGATCACCTAAACGAGTAGGAAGGTGTCTTTAAATCATGGTCGACTGTTGTACAAGAAACGTGTACTTGGGCGAAGTCGACTACGCGAAGTATAATTCGCGTACCGGCCCCACGGAGCTTTAGCACTGAGTTCAGTTAGGAAAAAAGACTTCGCGAAGCAAAGGACCGCCTTTATAGGAAGCGTTTAGGTCTTGTTCGCGTGCTGACTTACTCCCTTAATTCGCGTGCAAGAGTCACGTGCATGAAAAGTGAAAGGTCGTTTGTGTTGTGTATTGCAGGTGACAGGGGTGTGCCCGGACCGCCCGGTGACCGAGGGTTCATGGGACTGCCCGGCCTGCCTGGACCTCAGGGCCCATCTGGCAGAGCGGGTCAGCACTGTCTGTTTGTCTGTCTGACTGACTGTCTGTCTGGCTGGCTGGCTGGCTGTCTGTGTGTCAGTCCGTCTGTCTGTCAGTCTGTCTCTCTGTCTGTCTGTCCGTCTCTCTGTCTGTCTGCTTGTCTGTCTCTCTGTCTGCTTGTCTGTCTCTCTGTCTATCTGTCCGTCTCTCTGTCTGTCCATCTCTCTCTCTCTCTCTCTCTCTCTCTCTCTCTCTCTCTCTCTCTCTCTCTCTCTCTCTCTCTCTCTCTCTCTCTCTCTCTCTGTCTGGCCTGTCTGTCTCTCTGTCTGCTTGTATGTCTCTCTGTCTGTCTGTCCGTCTCTCTGTCTGTCCATCTCTCTCTCTCTCTCTCTCTCTCTCTCTCTCTGGCCTGTCTGTCTGTCTGTCTGTCTGTCTGCTCGTCCGTTTATATGCAGGGACCGAACATGTTTGGCATTGTGTGACAATGGCACCAGAACACAGAGTGTTCAGTCCCCAGAAGGCTTGGAAGAGCCAGTAGCTAACGAGCATGTTTAGAATAATGTTTATGTAGTAGGTGACATTTGTTTAAGATAAAATCTAAGATTTAAGATAATATCACGATGACAACGACGACGACAATGACGATGATGATGAGGAGGATGATGATGAGGATGATGTCTGTGCACAGGTGATAGAGGCCCGAAAGGCGACAGAGGTCCATCAGGAAAAGGAAAGGATGGCATGCCCGGTCCACCTGGTCCTTCTGGTCAGTAACTCTGTCTCTCTGTCTGTCTGTCTGTCTGCCTCCTACTCTCTCTCTCTCTCTCTCTCTCTCTCTCTCTCTCTCTCTCTCTCTCTCTCCCTCCCTTTCTGTCTGTCTGCCTCCCACTCTCTCCCCCTCTATGTCTGTCTGCCTCTCTCTCTCTCTCTCTCTCTCTCTCTCTCTCTCTCTCTCTCTCTCAAAAACTTCCTTCAAAAAAATGTACATGCTGTTTCTCTTGGAAACAAGTAAATAATTATGTGATAATATTACATCATTGCTTGATATTCATAATGCATTTTGAAATGTCTTTTTAATTTTTTGACATGTTAATTATATACATTGTATTGTACTTAACTTAACTTCTACATGTATTTCTTCTTGTTATTAATCGAGTTACCCTCAATGGGCGAGGGCCGGACGAAAAAAAGCATGTATACTTTGCTTATTCTGTTACCCTCAATAAATAGATAAAGTTCAAAGTTCTCCTTTGTCTCCTCTTCCCCACAATCTTTATCTTCGTCATAGCTTCTATCGTTTACTCTTCTTCCTTTTCCGAAGCTTTGATCAAACTGGTCTTCATTTAATCATCCATACAACCAGTGAGTCAAGAAGAAAATAACACGGAAACAACCAGATTACTGTGAATTTTTAATAATACGACTGGATTGCGTTTCTATTTGAAAAAAGTAGCTTGTTTTCTCCGAGTCTCATATAAAAATAGGTATCATATTTAAACAAGTGTATGACTGAAATTATTTTTCTTTTTTCAAGAATTGATTATTCATGCTATACATAAAAATGTTTTCGTCTGTCCTACTCACGCAGGTCCTACTGGCCCAACCGGTGAAGGGGTAATGGGTCGCCCCGGTGAAAGAGGCCCCCCGGGCAGCCCAGGTGTGCACGGTCACCGTGGAATGCCGGGCCCCTCTGGCCCTGCAGGATATTGCGAGTACTGTAATTATGCCGCCCCGGCGTACCAGTTCCAGGCGCTCGCGCGAAGAAATAACAAAAAGGGCCCGTAAAAAACTGCCCTCCAACCTGCCCTTTAACGAATCATTGCCATCCTGAATACGGTGCTAGCCCGCCTGTAGCTTCAGGTTGATTGGTGTCGTACTAATTTAACTTTTTTTCTCTCTCTTTTTTTTTTCTTTTTTTTTTTCGAGCTAGAAACTTGAGCTTCTATAGTGAGTGTGTGTGTGTTGTAGTGTTCATCAGTGCTGTCCTGAGCTACGTCCATCTACCTCTGCCTGCGTAAATCTGGTTGTTCCAAATCTTCCTTTGCCAAAACTGGTTGATTTTTTTGTTTTTACTAAAATTAAGACTTACTTTTCTTCTATGAAGGAACAAGAATTAGATAAATATATTAGGAGCTTAGTGGCTTTAATTGTATGCAACTGTTAACTCACCTGGAAAGTCATTTGGGTCACTTAATTCTGCTTAACTATTAAGAAATCTGTTTGAACTGCTTGAGATGTAAACTTAATCTGCAAATTGTATGAGTAAAGACTGCGGACTTCGCCCTACAGACCAAAATGAAAATTTAGCATGGCTGGAAACGCAGAAGAAGAAGAAGTATGAGTAAAGGAAATCATCATTAAATGTTGTGGAAGTTATGTCTCTGATTGTTATCTCCAAAGGAGGCGGAAAGGTGTTTTGTGTTATTCTTAACGCAAGTTTTAGTTGCTTCCCTTTGCCATGTTTCCATTGGAAGGTTTTGAGCATCATTTTTCTGTTAACTATCTTTTTCTGCACGTTCTTCTCGGTTATATTCATTGTGTTCACATCTGTTCTGTTGTTTATCACTGCATATTGCATATTTACAAATCATAATTACACAGTTTTAATCCTGTGGTAGTTTACCAGCTTCATTCGAGCATTTCTCCCAAATGTTACGTTCAATCACATCCTTCCCCAAATGCAGCGGGGGTAGATGGGTTGTAGAGGTTATTTGTTTCCGCTCAGATATTTCCATCTCAGTCACTCTTCATGCGTCTTCCCTGCACATGTTGCAACTTGTTACCGTTCATGTGCGCACAACATAGTTTTCCATGATCATAGAGGGGGATGTTACTTTCATGTGGGCCACCTTATCATTGAAAGCATTACAAAATTATGCATTCAAATATAAGGTCAGGTGTGTGTGTTTTGTTAATTAAACAAACAAATATTTGAGAGAACAAAAATAAGAAGTTTCTGATTTTGACTAATGTCACAGTAAAGGCATTTAATTTTGGCCGATTCCCATTTGAACCGTTCAGCGGACCGTGATTGCTGTCTTGAAAAAAGAGGAGGGGAGGGGGGTTTGGACCAGTTTGTTAAAAGCTGTACAAGCTTCAGTGACGTTCTGGTTAACTGTGTTTAGGTTCGGTGGCGTATCAACAATTAAAGCCTGTTCTGTAATTGACCAGCACAGTTGCCACCGATGATGTTAAATCTTATCAATAAATGTTACCTTCAGCATGTTGTGTCATAGACGTGTTTGTCTCAGCTAATTCTAAAGTAGCTAGGTCTTGTCGGTGGTTTTGCCTGTCTTGCGAACTGGCCATTCTACTCGCATTTGAACTTGGAACAAGTATCGACAATAACTGTTAAAGCAAGCGGGCAGACAGAGCAGTTCTCATTACCAGGCCGAACCTTGTCATGATCATCTGTTGTTGGCATGTGTGTGTCTGTGTCTGTGTGTGTGTGTGGGTGTGTGTGTGTTGTCTGCATGGTGTGATTGTTATGCATTTGTCATAGCGTTGAAAGTTGGCCTGTGTGTGTCAGCTGTGTGTCTTTTCCGTGTCTCTACCCAAACGCAGCCTTAATTAAAGCATGCCTTTTATTGTTCACTCATTTTGCCCGAAGATCTTTCTGGTAAATTACGTGCGACTCGGTGTTTTTTTCCTGAGCTATCCACGGTAACACAGTACATGTAGTGCAAAGTAAGTCCTCCTCCCTCACTATCCCAGCCTACCTACCCCCCCCCCTCCCCCTCCTAGCTAGTTTCAGCAACATGTTGTCGTCTCATCTGTGCTTTTTTCCTTTCTCTTCAAGACATGTGTTCATTTTACATCCACCATTTGTGCTCGACGTCCACTTAATTTAAGCTGCGTGTTCATGTTCTGTCTAATCTTCATAGTGCGTACAATCTCGGTTTCACTCTGGTAGTTTTAGTTATGTGTTCATGTGGCATAGAATAATTGTACTAGTGTGTGTTTTTTCTGGTTATTTTCACTTTCGTGTTCATTGTCCATCTAATCTGTATGCTTACAATCTCAGTTTCCTTCTCGTAGTTTTAGTTAGTTATGTGTTCGTGTTGCATAGAGTTTGTATAATGGTAGTGGGTTTTTTTCTTTCTGGTTAGTTGTAGCTTCGTGTTCATTTCCCATCTTTAGCTACAGGTGAGGGCAGCAGGTTGGGGCTGTATTTTCGGGTCCTTATGGTGTTCTTTCTCACAATGCGCACGTGCTAGCGTCATAGACCATGACGTCACAGCTTAGTGTGACGTCACTACCGACAACATGAACAGGGTCATGGCTCTATAACCCTTCAATGGCGTCATGACATTTCGCAGAATCATATCGTAGGCGAAAGCAGACAGGATGTCTGAATCATTCTAAAAAACAATTTGTATATGATTGAACTGTGAGGACGTGCCAGCCAAAACCATGACGTATGATGCTTCTCCACACTGAACTGAAATCATGACGTCATCACTGCAGGATGGCGTATGCAACAACCCAAACCATCGTGTCATGTTTTGTCTCGAAGACACTGAAACCACGTTCATAATCACTACGAAAGACCTCATGTATTTACACGAGTTTTACGTATTACGTCACGAGGGGAAGAGACTCTCACTCTGGATGACGTAGGAACTGGCATTCTTGCAGCCAGTTCAGCAGATGGTGATTTTTTTAATTTTTTTTTCTTGGTCATTGGTTTTGAGCAGTGACTGCCGGGGCTGCTGCTACATGGTGCTTATTACACTCGAACCTCACTCGGAATGAATGCATTTCATCGTGTTCTTTGGTTTTGTTTCTTTTTTATTTTCTGAGTCAGTGGGTTTGCTTTTTTCAGATTTTTTTTTCAAATCACTGATGGTGTTGTTTTTTGTTTTGTTTTTTTCTCGTGATTTTTTATTTATTTTTTTATTTATCTCAGAAACAAGACAATTTGTGCGAGTTTTTTTCTTTTCTTTGAATTACTGTTGGTGTTTTATAACTGGTGCTCTGAATTTATAATGTACAAAAAAACTACAATCTATTTTATAATCGTGTGTTTTTTTAGCCATGTATGTACCATTTCAGCATACAATAAATTGAGATGAATGTTGTTGCCCTTTTTTTTCTTTCTTTTTTGGTGCCTTTGTTTCCAAGTGTCTGTGAACAAAGCACAATCATTCAATGTTCACAGTGCTGAAACCGCTTTTTTAAAATTATTATCACGAATGCAGTTTCAAAGACATAATAAACAAAATTTGTTCATGACAACTATGCATATTTGATTCAAAAATCTGTTTCAACCTTTATTACGAAAGAAAACATGTGACGCCTTCAAGACACTTTGAATAACACCAACCTCTTGCCAACAAAATTTTCTTTTAATTTAATTTAATTTTAATTCACTGGACAGAATCCGCTAAATACACAGGTTGTCGGGGCATTTGAACAAGTGCGGTATTTTGGGGGTAAAACGTTTTGTGTGTGTTAATGTGTATCAAATACATGTATTATTTTCTAACATTCATCGATTACAAGTATGCAAATTTATGCTTATACCACTGCCAATAACCTGAAGTGCATCAAATGTGCGATGACTTAGAAGTGTGTCTGCATTCTGTCAGTAGCTGAAGTATACTACGCCTACCAGATTTGGGCTGTGGTTTCAAGGTTATGCTGCGATAAACTCAACCGTTTGTACATTTATTTATACTTGAAGATCTGCCCTGTGCAACTTGTGTAGATGTCAGCAAAAGCAGCAATGCAAATTGTCGTTTTCTGCTTGTAAAAATGTGCCTTGTTTTGTTTTTTCATCACTTGTTTTTACATGATATTAGAATTCTGGTAAGATGTTATATTTATTTTCCATAGAAAAAAAATGTATTTGCTTACGTTATATTGGTGAGCTCTATAGATGAAATATACTTTTGTAGCCATTACCAGCTTAAATTGAGTAAATGTAGCTGTAAAAATAAGCCACCATCAAATCATTGTTGCTAGTTTGCATGAAAATATTAAAGTACATGCTCTTTTGCATTAAATGTCCCCTCAAAAATAAACATTTTACATAAACAATTACATGAACAATACAGCTGTCTTAAAAATCATGTCATTTTCTTCCAATCAAACAATATTTTGCTAAATGAGAATGTCATTGATAAGGGAGACTCTGGGGCAATGTTAATCATTGATTAGTATCGTCTTTGCTACTTATTATGTATGGGAAGATATCTACACATTTTACTTCTTCTCATAAGTAAACGCTCTTGAACAGAAAGAGGAGTCTATTTTCACAAAAATCTTCATGGTTATTACATAAATATATTTTTGTAGAATCTTGGTGGTTTCAATGTTCTACAGTGCCTCTTATAATTATACGAAAAATAAATAATAAATTATGCAGATATATTTTTGTTTATCACATAAACGCTTTAATCTATTGGAATGTGTATATTTGCTTTTAAAACACACTATTGTCAAGATCTCTGTTAGAATCTACCAATGGCATTGAGTTCTGTGTGTGGTTGTGTGTGTGTGTGCGTGTTTCATTCACATTCAACACAACAAATAAGCCACTCAAAACAGCAAGGTCAAAGGAGTTTCCTTTATTTCACTTAACATTCCAACATGTACACCACCACAAATAACCACAAACACAATCACCCCATATCTACAACCCCAGCTATTTGACACAAGCACAAACACTCGCTCCTTTCTCTAACACACACACACACACACAAACAACTGCAGTAATGGCCATTGGCCTATCGGTATAACCAAGTTTAATGACAATGCTTTATTTTGATATGAAAACTTGTCAAATGCAATCAAAACTATACTGTTCAAAAAAAGAAACGCATAGCTTGTAATATTTGGTTAATTTAGTTATATGGCTACAAGGATATCCACCAAACTGCAGAAAATGTTTATCTGGTCGTCGACCTTTCGTCCATTGCCACAAGTGAGCTCTGCACGTGACGCATGCGTTATCAGTGGCTACAATGTCAAAATTGCTCATTTGGCATGACCACTCGTCATGCTTCAGTGTAATCTCGTGAAACTCGGGGAATATTGAGCTCTCACCATGTCTTCCAAAACCCATAAAAGCGGATTGTTCGCCACAAAGAAATCAGACGACAATTCAGCGACGAAAGATGGCCCGATTGAGCAGAGAAGACCGCCAAATTGCATTGGGTCGTTTACAAGCAGGCCAAAGTCAAAGTGCAATCGCCAGGCACTTCCACGTGTCCCAGAGCACCATCAGTAGACTGTGGGTCAGGTTTCAAGCCACTGGCTCCGTTGCTGACTTGCCACGAGCGGGAAGACCAAGGGCGACAACTGCTGCTCACGACCGCTTCATACGGCTCCGCCACCTCCGGAATCGTTTCTTGTCGGCCTCATCTTCTGTCCAGGCTCTCCCCGGGCCACACCGATTATCGGACCAGACCGTGCGGAACCGCCTGCATAAAGCTGGTTTGAGAGCTCGCAGACCTCACAGAGGAGCTGTCCTCCCCCGCCGCCATCGCCAGAACCGAGTGCAGTGGGGCAACCAGCACCTTCGCTGGACCGTCCGGAATCACTGGAGACACGTGTGGTTTAGCCACGAGTCCTACTTCCTGCTCCAGCGACATGATGGTCGGAGGAGGGTCTACCGGAGAGTAAACGAACGTTACGCGCCCAACTGTGTGGATGAAGCACCCGTTCATGGTGGTGGAGGCGTCATGGTGTGGGGGGCGATCAATACCGCTGGAAGGAGCACCCTGGTGCACGTCCAAGGGCGCATAACTGCCCAGCGATACGTGGAGGAAATTCTGCGCCCACACGCCCTTCCTCTTCTGGCTGACCAGGATGCCATATTCCAGCAGGACAACGCTCGCCCGCACACAGCACGACTCACCACCCAGTTCCTCACCGACCACCATGTCCAGGTGCTTCCCTGGCCATCCATGTCGCCAGACATGAACCCGATAGAACACCTCTGGGATGAATTGGACAGACGTGTGCGGAGGCGAGAAGAAGCGCCGGCAAATCACCGCGATCTATTGCAGGCACTTCAGGAGGAGTGGGACACCATCCCACAGCAAGATATCCGGCATCTGATCCAGTCCATGCCCAGAAGGTGCCGGGCAGTTGTTGCTGCTCAAGGCAGTCACACCCCCTCCTGACTTGACAGCCTCGGCACCCAATCGTATTGATTGACTGATTGATTTGAAGATGCAAATGAACTGTGTGTGCATTCAACTGTGTCCATACCAAATTTCAAACAAATAATCTAAATATTGGATTTTCTGTTAATTTTTTCGAAAAATAAAACAAATTTGGCAAGTAGCAACTATGCGTTTCTTTTTTTGAACAGTATAGTAAGATTGATGATTGTTACAGTACTCTGCAACAAAATACCAGTTAAATACCTGTACTGTAAGTTTACAGTGAATGCCAACACAGATATACACATGCACGCATGCTCACGCACACACAAATCTTGTCACTCATACACTGTTAGTCTACATGAACACACACTCAGATTTTTACAGTATTCTGCCACAAAATACCAGTTAAATACCTGTACTGTAAGATTACAGTGAATGCCAACACAGATATATCACATGCACCCATGCTCATGCACACACAAATCTTGTCACTCAGACACTGTTGGTCTACATGAACACACACTCATACACCACCCAAAGAAACAGTCGCCGAAACAGAAGAAAAGTGTAAAATGGTGATCTCCACACACACATTCACACAGTGTATCTCCGTTTGGGTTTCTTCCTGGTCATGTGTCGTTTGTATCCATCCTTGACAAAGTCCTCTGGCCTGCAGACACATAATATTAACACTCAGGGGTAGTTTTGGTCTATATTTACAGTGTGTACGTGGTGTTTTTTTTCATGCTTGTCTGGTTTCTTATTTTCTAAACCAGCTTCAGTACAAGTAAAAATTGAGGAAATTGACAGTTCTTCCAAGCCGAACTAAAAGAAAAAGACACAGCTGCCTCCTCATGACACCCCAAAAATGAATTATTCACAAGAAAAGCAAAGCATGTTGACAAAGGTACCTCTTTCCAAATGCGTAAATCTTTCACATAACGTTTCGGCAAGTGCACACAACCTTTTGCTACAAACAAAACTTCTGTGTCTTTCAACCATCTTGTGTGTAAGGTTTGAAATATTAAATCCTTCTGTCATTCCTGTTTACCAAAACAAATTGATAAAAGGTTTAACTTAAATTTCTTAGGAGCCAGTGTCTGGAGACGGTGAAGCACCAAAGATACCCACAGGTTAGAAATCAATCTAAAAATATTTGCTCTATCCCTCTTACTCCACTTCCACAAAAGGTGTTCCGTGAACCTTTCACAAGCAAAATTTACTTACCAGTCAAAGAACTTGGGGAACTCTGTAACTTCTTCCTCTGAATACTGGTCCAGTCGCTTGGCAACAGGCTGCACTTGACGTATTTGGTCCGATACATTTTCCAAGATTTCATCTGGTATTTTCTGTTCAAGAAAAAAATGCAGGCAATGAGAAACCTGTCTTCCACAATGTCGCTTGCTGTCACCTAACCGTTCTCCCACGCCCACCCTCCACACTACTTTTCTCAAAGACATTGATTATCAATAAACAGAACAAAAGGCATGTGAAGATTTACAAACACTTCAGAAGACTTACCGCCCGGCACTTACGATTACAGTCAGCGTGACAACAACTGTCAGCGTGACAACAACTAACAATCTCCTGGGAGGTAAAATTTAGTGCACTTCTGAAGGGAATTTAACCAAGCCACCTTAAAAACTGAGTACACACACAAAAGACCAGATAACAAAGTTTAGCACTTACATCATCAGGGAAAAGATGAAGTCGCCTCATGAGCCCTTTCCTCAATAGGTTCCCTTTAATTCTGCTGTATACAGACAGTTGCATAACCTGCAACACATATATATAACAAGATTATTCATCATGCTCAGTGTGCTCAATGTCGGTGTCGTTTAAATGGATATCTTGCCGTAATTTACACAGATAAGTACACAGATATTATCTGAGATAATGAGAGAAAAAAAGCACATCCACATTTTTAATAGAGGACGTTCGGAAATAACTATGTCAAGTTTTTATGGCTTGTGGAAGAGTTGCTTTCCCTTGCTTTTCCACAGAAACACTGAGTCAAGCTACACGTGACATTGTAGGCATATCACAAGCAAACAGCCTGTCTATTCGCTCACACGTTGACAACGTGTGGTGAGCCAGTGAAATCATGCGAATTACTGACATCCTAGTGAGGATTATATACCTCCGATGTATGCTTACTGCAATGTCCGGTCATTATAATGCTCTTTTTGTTCGAAAGTATTATCATCGGAGCTGACAATCGGCATTGCGGATGTGACTGACTCAATAATTGCAAGGAAAAACAACTCTACCGCAACCCATAAAAACCTGACAGAGATATTTGCTGAATTAATCTATTCCCATTCATGATGGGTTAAGCTCAAACCACACAAGCTGGTACATGATGGTATCTACCCACAGCTTATTAACTAAATCATTGATTCATACCGCAAAGCACACACCATTCACAGATTAAAATCTGTTGATCCTGCTCACCCTTGTAGGATCGATTTCATGAACTCTCCATGCTGACGCTTTGCTAAACCCTCCAGGGTACCTGAAAATCAACAGTTATGCACAACAGTTAGAAACACCAGCAAAACTTTGCTGACAAAGAACACATATCAATAGACAATTTTCGGAAATAACTCCTTCGAGTTTGTATGGGTTGTGGAGGAGTGACCTTTTCTTGTAAAACCTCTGCCAAACATTGGAGGGGCCAATCACTAGCAAGAGGTGTGTCGAAAACACGTGGATGGGAGCATCTGCTTCCAACTCTCCATTCGCTAGTGATTGGCCCCTTCAAAGTTTGGCAGAGGTATTGCGAGAAAAGGTCACTCTCCCACACCACATACAAACCAGACGGAGTTATTTTTCGTCTATCAGCATGAGCTTAAGAATACTTCTACGTGTACTAGTAAGTTAACAAAGCAGACATTGTCAATGCAAATTATGGTTTCATTTCCATTCATTCCCTTTTTTTTTTCCCCTATGGTAAAATGTTGTGATCCTGCTTTGCACTCCTTTACAAAGACAGAAGATACCAATTATTATCATTCACATTCAGCAATTTTCTGTTGTAAAGCAAGGATCATAGATTTAAAGTAGAAGTTCTACACTAAAGTATAAGTTTGAAGAGGAGTTCATGGGGCTGTAGCTTAACTTTTTCCGGACCGGACAAAATTAAAATCAGTGCAGGATGGATTACCTACCCTGTGTGATGAAAGAACGTGAAGGTACGCCAGTAGTCGGCCTGCATGGCAATGTCTTTTGTGTTGATGACAACCACATGGTCACCCACATCACCTGCACACAAAAACACACCTGCCATTATCCAAACCAACAAAGTAAGTGTGACAGGGTGATGCAGTAGTCTCCCTTCACTGCAGCTCTGCAGAGTTGTCTGCCGGCCTTGACAGCTTGAGCGTGGGCTATATAATTTATAGTAGCTATTTTCAAACGGACAGTTTCACATTAAATGTAGAGTTTTACTTAAAATTACGGGCGGGGATGTAGCTCAGTCGGTAGCGCGCTGGATTTGTATTCAGTTGGCCGCTGTCAGCGTGAGTTCGTCCCCACGTTCGGCGAGAGATTTATTTCTCAGAGTCAATTTTGTGTGCAGACTCTCCTCGGTGTCCGAACACCCCCGTGTGTACACGCAAGCACAAGACCAAGTGCGCACGAAAAAGATCCTGTAATCCATGTCAGAGTTCGGTGGGTTATAGAAACACGAAAATACCCAGCATGCTTTCTCCGAAAGCAGCGTATGGCTGCCTAAATGGCGGGCTAAAAACGGTCATACACGTAAAAGCCGTCGGAGTTTCACCCCATGAACTAACAAACAAACAAACTTAAAATTACTTACTCAACGGATGGAAGATGGGTTTATGTTTTCCCTGCAGGTATGGCACAACACGATATGCAGAGACGAATGGACACTGGTTAGCAGCATCATACAGCCACCATGTACGTGCAAACGCCCTCCATTGCTACAAAACAAAATGCAGACTCAAATGACAATATTACCTAATATTTGTAATAATAACTTGTACACATGCCGCTCTGCACACACCTTCTCACGTATCATCTACACACACTCTTTTATCACAGGCACATCTAGAAACACAATTGATTGAACATGCACTAAATTCTTAAGTACAGCAAGAATATGAACTAATTCTTTAGCCAGGCCCATGCATCGCCTATCGAGTTTTGTTGACCATCATCATAATGATTATGCTATCACAAGCTAGCTCTCTCTCTCTCTCTCTCTCTCTCTCTCTCTCTCTCTCTCTCTCTCTCTCTCCATATAGGTCACTCTCCCACACCACATACAAATCAGACAGAGTTATTTTTCCTTTGAAGGACCATATGGACCTAATGCCATCATCCCTCGGTAATAAAGTTTTCGAGTTTGAGTTCGAGTTCTCTCAGTCTCTCTCTGGATCTGGATTGGATAAGAAGCAGGTCTCCAGATCGAAAGAAATCAAGACAAGGTGTGTTTTTTGTAACAGGCGTTGATTGGCATACATGGAGCATGAGTCTGTATTTGATTTCTTTTGTTTATATGTGCCTTGGGCTTGGGAGGTCTTGTCCTGGTTACGTAGTCGTACATGTCATTACAGCTGGGTACAAAAAAATCAGAAACTTGTGTATAATATGAGAAAACCTGGCAGCGTGGACAGAGTTGATCTGGAAAGCTTAAGTGCAGAAAAGGACCTTGGGGTCAATGTAGACAGTGAATTGAAATTCTCAAAGCACGTGGAAACACAAGTCAACAAAGCAAATAGAATCCTGGGTCTCAGTAGACGGTCTTATGAGCATTTGGACGCAGAAACGCTAAGACTTCTCTTTGTTGCACTTGTACGGCCTCATCTGGAATTTGCAAATGTGGTGTGGAGTCCCCGACTCGAGAAAGATAAAAATCTGATTGAAAGTGTGTTAAGAAGAGCCACGAAGTGTATCCCAGGGTTGAAGACCTTGAGTTACGAAGAGCGTTTGAGAGTCTTGGAAGTTCCAAGCATGTGCTATAGGCGTATCCGGGGAGACATGATTGAAGCATACAAATTCGTGCATGGATACTACGATTGCAAGAACCCACTGGAGCTGAATAGCCTGTGTAATACCCGTGGACATCAGTTCAAGCTCAGGAAGAAACAATGCAGAACAGCTCTCCGACAATCTTTCTTCACGAACAGAATCATAGACACATGGAACTCCTTGGACAAGAATGTGGTAGAAGCGCCGACAATGAACAGTTTCAAAAATCGCTTTGACAATGCACTGAAAGACTATGAAAAGCCCAAATGTCAGTATGCCTCTCACTACAAATTCCCACCAGCCAAGAAAAAGTTGATAGAATAGGCCACGGTCAAAAGATCGTGTAGGTTATCTAGCCCAAAGTTAGGCTAGGATAGCAACTGATCAAAAGATCAGACAAAGGCTCAACAGCCAAAGTACCAGTCTGTCAACATATCATATCATCATTTCATATCATGTCTGTAGCAGACGCATTTCAAATCGTGCACTTCCACACATCAGTACCCTAATAGGTTTTCCGTTATTCGACGTAAAATCGGAAACAATGTGCATAAAAATCTTTTTAAAATGCATACACACAAAGTATCGGAGCAATCAATCAAAAGCTTAGATTTGGAAAGGCACTAAATTCGGAAAGGTTAACGAATGCCCTTACCAACACACGCTGGGTCGCCATTTTGACTTTGGCATGCGACGTCACTTCCGCCGAGATGGCACAGGCGCTCAAAAAGATGCAACAGCTGCTCAAGGATCGTTATACGCAGCATGCATCTGCTGCGACTTTTGTTATCAGTCGGCGGTTTCATAGGTCGTTGGATAGTTGTTGTTGTTGTTGTTGTTGTCAGTCGTTGCAGTGTTGTTGTTGACTTGGTCGTGCCTTACACCCGGGGGTACCGACTGAGACTGGCGTTAAATCATGGTTGCTCTATGTGTGTGTATCACGGTGTGTGTAAATGTCAAAGTGTGTGTGTGTGTCGGGTGGGTGTGGGTGTGCCACTGTGTGTGTGGGTGTGCCTCTGTGTGTCACATTGTACATGTGTGAGTGTGTCTGTGCCAGTGTGTGTGTGTCTGTCACAGCCAGTGTGTGTGTATGTGTTCGTTCGTGCGTGTGTGCGTGCGCGCATGTGTTTGTGACTGTGTGTATCAGCGTCTGGGTCCGTGTGGGTGTCTGTGTCTGTGTTTGTGTGTGCTTGGGCACGAACAGTGTAATCGTACCACTGAGCTAGTCACAAGCGGTGCAGGGAATAATATCAACGAAACTCTATGTGCAACAATTTCCTTTTTTCCGCAATCACACCGTGACTTAGGTACACCAACGAACAAAACTCATTTTCTTATGATAATGTGACCAGCGCAGATTTTATTGCACACAATATATTGTCAACTTATTTCCATGTAAACAACGGATTTTCAAAATCTAAGCCAAGCTGACTCATACGTAGTTAAACTATAAAACAGACATACAAAATGAATATGAAATAATGTCCCATGACATATGAACAGAAACAGTCAAGACATGCTTTAAAACACAAGATTATATATTATGAGTGAGTATTGTTCTCTGCTATCAAGCATGGATATCATGAAATGCGATATGTTTCCAAACAAATAAAATGATTGTAAGTCCAAGAAATAAAGGATAATCTGCATAACTTTAATCCATATTTCAGAGAGAGAAAAAAATTGTTGTGATTTGTTTCCAGTGAAATGGATTGGGCGATGTCATACATTATTTCAGTAGGAGCTGTACCCTGATAGCTGCTCTGCTTTAGATTATTAAGTATTCATACTTCACACGTATTGCACATGAAACATTGTAAAGGGAACAAGACTTCAACTCTTCAAAACTAAATCCAAGAAAGATTATTATCAAAACGACGTCTTAACCTCTAGTAATGACATGAAATAATAGCATACAGCAAAACAAGAACAAACAACCCACTTGTGACAAGTGCAACGACGAATGTTACATTATGAGTTATGAAAGTCAAAACAGAAAAACGAAAAGTGTTCACAAGTTTTATTTCATAGCCAACGAAATCAACAATCTGAGGTCCAATGCAAAATAATTTTCATTAAGTACTGCTTACGTATTCGTCAATTTAAAGTGACCCGACCCTTCCTAAATTCATCGCTTGTGTCCCCCCCCCCCCCCCCCCCCCCACCCCATAACTTAATAGTCTACAACCAATAATTCTTGTCTTAAACACATTTTAAAACCAACAAATGTCGGTCAGCTTAGAGTACACTAGGAACCATGATAACGCAAGCCTCCCCCGTTTAATTCCTACCCTGTTAATTATCCCCCGTGACGCAAACAACCTTACGTCACATCGTAATGACGTCATTGC
The DNA here is from genome assembly GCF_037325665.1 of Littorina saxatilis. Taxonomy (NCBI): domain Eukaryota; kingdom Metazoa; phylum Mollusca; class Gastropoda; order Littorinimorpha; family Littorinidae; genus Littorina; species Littorina saxatilis. Next base: position 36,102,070 of record NC_090249.1, read on the forward strand.
CCCGTTAGTGGCGCCATTGTCTTAGGACTCAGAGTTTTCGTGCTTGGAGAAGGAGATGGCCATGCCGTCAGCTCCTCCACGTTTGGCGATGAATTTATCGTAGACAACCAGAGCCACCAAGCCCAAAATGATACCAACGACAATCATTGCGAATCCAAGACCAGCCATGGCACCTGGATATGAAGAGATAAGATTCAGGAATAATTCAAGTCTTTGAAGGTTTGTAACAGATAAATATATCAGCCACGAAACAATTCCGTGGTCGTTAACCATAAACTTTGACTGGTTAACTGAGGAAAGAAAGCTATATGGGGCATCTTGAGCTCCCACTCAATCATTAAAGGAAATGAACTTGAATTGACTTAATCAATGTAACTCCTGTTAGACACACGTGACATATACCGCGTATACACACACACACACACACACACACACACACACACACACACACACACACACACACACATACACACAAACTCCCTCACACACACACACACACACACACACACACACACACACAAACTCCCTCACACACACGCACGCACACACACACACACACACACACACACACACACAAACACACACAAATTAGAAAACACATACAGAACAAAAATGTGAAGTATATGTATCTAGTACTCTTACCTCTGGAGTATCCACCACTGCTACTACTACCTCCATCTGCAAAAAGAATAAATTTCAAACATAATATACTTGTACCTTCTATCTCCTAAGCGTTTTTTATTTTTTAATCTAGACAACGACTTTTTTTTAAGGTATGAAAGTGCCATCCTCTATCATTTCAAATTTACCACGAGTCTTGTAAGTAAGGTTTGAAATTAGAAGAAACAACAATCCACAATTCATGCCGGTCCCCTGGCAGTGTTAGAATGACCGTGCCGTTTTGTTTTGGGGACAATACTCTCTCTCTGTCTGTCTCTCTCTCTGTCTCTCTCTGTCTCTGTCTCTGTCTCTGTCTCTGTCTCTCTCTCTCTCTCTCTCTCTCTCTCTCTCTCTCTCTCTCTCTCTCTCTCTCTCTCAGATGCATGTATGAACTATTTGCAGATGATACTACAATTCATTCTAGTCACCAAGATCTTATTAAACTAGCAAATATCCTCCAAGAAAACATTGATCGATTACTTGAATGGTCAGAACTAAACCATATGTCACTGAATCCAAATACAACTAAATGCATGCTACTTACCACGTGGCAAAACAAAACAAAAATCTAACATCTGGATTTCTGACATTGCTAATACGAAATCAAGATGTTACCCGAAGTTGATAGCCATAAAGTCTTGGGAATAACTATTGACAATAACCTGTCTTGGTCAAAACATGTAGATACACTTTGTAAAAACACATCCAAAAAAATACTAGTTATCAAAAATCAAACACTTTCTAGACCTTCGCACAAGAAAACTGTTTTTTCAGGCACATATTCAGTCAGCTATTGACTATGCTTCCACAGTGTGGGACTCTGCAAGTGCAAATACTTTGAAACACTTGGGCAGTTTACATAGACGAGCTGTTAAATTAATTATTTTAAAAAATACATCTCTTTCCATGACTGATTATAAACGATTGCAAATTCTTCCTATCAAAGATAGATTTGCATATAACAAAGGTGTGATGATGTATAGAATTATGTCAGGGAATGCACCTACACTCATTGCCTCAAATTTCAAAATAAATCATTATAGAAAATGTAACAAATTAATTACCCCAACTCCAAGAATTGACCTGTACAAGTCGAGTCTATCATATTCTGGAGCAATTATGTGGAACGCCATTCCAAATATAATTAAATTACGAATTCATGAAACATCATTCAAGGAATATTACATGCTGTTTCTTTTACAAAACTTATAAGAAATATTATCAAGCAGCTGGCAAAATATAACTGTACTCTCTGATTATATTGAAAAACATGATTATATATAATTCATGAAGGAGTGGTTTTTATTTTTACACAAACACATATTTCTCTGTTATATATAATTTTCAAGCATTGCTAAAGAATCCTAATGCATCTTAAAATGTCTTATTGGTTGCTTGACATGTTAATTATGGTAAATATGTCATTTGTACTATAGTTAAACTTATCTTTTATTTCTTCTTGTTTGTTACCCCTCAATGGGCGAGGGCCGGATGAAAAAAAGCATGTATACATTGCTTATTCTGTCACCCTCGTAAAATAAATTTCAATTCAATTCAATTCAATTCAAATTCTCTCTGTCCCTCTCTGTCTCTGTCTCTCTCCGTCTCTCTCTATCTCTCTCTGTCTGTCTGTCTATATCTGTCTCTCTCTCTCTCTCTCTCACTTACCCGATGTCTGTGCTGCGGTTTGACCAGATGAATACTGACCTATTGAACAGAAGCAGTTACTTGTGTCAACAACCCTTTTTGTATTCCCAAAATGACAGCAACACATAGTGCTAAAAACGTAACGCTCCGGCCCACAATAAATGACACAGATCAAGACAGTCAGGGCACAACCATGACGGTGTTCAAGATTTCATTATAACTTCTTTTGTTTCAAAGAAACAACAGCAACACTGGAAGCACACAGACACATGCAGACACTGACAGACACAGACATACATACACACAGACACACAGACACAGACATACATACACATACACACACACACACACACACACACAATGACACACACACACGCTGACACACACACACACACGCACACACACACACACACACACACATCACGTCACGGCATGCTCGTAGCAACGCATCCACGTCTCTCAAACACACACACACACACACACACACACACACACACACACACATACACACAACCACCACCACCACCACCCCAAACACACGTCACTATACTCACGACTATAGACGTCACAGGAAGCACTGGACTCTAAGGTGACCTGTCCTGTGTTGGAGACAGACGCGTCACTGAGGCGACACTCAGAATAGTTGCCACAGTAGTCGAAACTGTTGCACGTGAAACTACCCTCCTCCACGCAAAGCTTAGCGCACTGCTGTGGATTCACGCCCTGGATCACGCGGTTATCACGCAACCGCACCTGCTTGTGAGACTTGGCCACGAAGTCTTGAAGGTAGGCACCTAGTATAGAATGGAGTAATGTAATGAAGCAGTCTCCCGAAAGCGACGTATGGCTGCCTAAATGGCAGGGTAAAACGGTCATATGGGTAAAGACCGTGGGAGTTTCAGCCCATGAAGAACTGATGCCGTTGTGACATTTGTGAAGATTGAAAACGTAAGCAGTTTTCACATACTTCTTTTGTTTTGTTTCGGTTTGTTTTCGTGTGTTGTGTTTTGCAGCGGTCGCCGCGCTCATTGTGGCAAACTCGTGTTGAGTACATTTGGCATTTTTCAGGTGCCATATACGTATTTTAGTCAGTATATCGCTTAACAAAATAGGTCTTGTTTTGCGTAAACCTACGCAAATTACTCAAAGTCAGAGCGGCCCCTGTTTTATTTTGTGTTGTTTTGCTTAGTGTCATTATGGTAGTCTGCTTAAAATAAAATGTCCCGTCTTTCTTATAAAAGAATGTCACAATTAATACGCGAATTCCACAGTGCACTGTACATTTCTATTATCCCCGTTCTAAACTCGCTTATTATGATAGTTTTTTGACAGTGAAATCCCTCTCTTTCCCATGCACAAATTTGACAAAAAGTAAATTCCACTGTCAATTGTAATCAATAGTGGAACCTCCCTGTTAAGACCCCCCCCCCCCCCCCCCAAATTAAGACTCCCTCCTTTTTAAGACCTTGTTTTCTCAGATCAGACTTTCTGTTCAGGAACTCTGTAAATTTACCCCCATTTTAAGACCCCCTCCTTTTTAAGACCTGATTTTCTCAGAATGTTTGGAGGTCTTAAAAGGGGGGTTCCACTGTACAATCCCTTGACCAAGCAACTTACGCGAGTAATGGGCACACGAGGGAGCCTGTTTGATGTTGCCCTTGGGGGCGTCGTAGTAGTGGGTCTGGCCAAGGAAACAGGTGTTGACGTCTGTGCAGAAGTCGAAGGACTCGCAGTGGAAGGTGTTGTAGTAGGTGCACAGCTTGGCGCACTCGCTGGCCGACATCACGTTCTGGTAGATAGTGTTGGACCCGGAGAGCACCGTCTGCCCGTCAAACTTGTCGAAGTTGCTCGTATAGTCTCCTGCAAAACAACACGACCGTTAAGTTACTGCAGTCTCCTGCAAAGTAAACTAGACAGGAAATATCTGTATACACGACGGTCAAACTCATGTAGCCTCCTGCGAAGTAAACAGGACAGTCAAAATTAGTCTCCTGCAAAGTACGTACACGACAGTCACACTTCTGCAGTCTCCTGTGACGTAAACAGGACACTCAAAATTAGTCTCCTACAAAGTACACACCACAGTCAAACTTCTGTAGTCTCTTGCGCAGTAAACACGACACTCAAAATTAGTCTCCTACAAAGTACACACCACAGTCAAACTTCTGTAGTCTCTTGCGAAGAAAACACGACAGTCAAACTGTCCCTCCATGGTTCACATGACTCTCAAACCTGTAGTCTCCTGCAATATCATGTACACAGGACACTCAAACTACTGTAGTTTCCTACAATACACACAAGGGCACTCACACTTCTGTAGACTCCTGTAATATGAACAGGACACCCAAAGTTCTAGTCAACTATATTCACGAATATAATATACAGAGCACAAACCGCGTTGTCCTTCAGTTAGTGTCGGACCTTTTTTTTCTTTTCTTTTTTATATTTAGTCAAGTTTTGACTAAATATTTTAACATCGAGGGGGAATCGAAACGAGGGTCGTGGTGTATGTGCGTGTGTCTGTGTGTCTGTGTGTCTGTGTGTGTGTGTAGAGCGATTCAGACTAAACTACTGGACCGATCTTTATGAAATTTGACATGAGAGTTCCTGGGTATGATATCCCCATACGTTTTTTTCATTTTTTTGATAAATGTCTTTGATGACGTCATATCCGGCTTTTCGTGAAAGTTGAGGCGGCACTGTCACGCCCTCATTTTTCAACCAAATTGGTTGAGATTTTGGTCAAGTAATCTTCGACGAAGCCCGGACTTCGGTATTGCATTTCAGCTTGGTGGCTTAAAAATTAATTGATGACTTTGGTCATTAAAAATCGGAAAATTGTAAAAAAAAAAAAAATTTATAAAACGATACAAATTTACGTTTATCTTATTCTCCATCATTTGCTGATTCCAAAAACATATAAATATGTTATATTCGGATTAAAAACAAGCTCTGAAAATTAAATATATAAAAATTATTATCAAAATTAAATTGTCCAAATCAATTTAAAAACACTTTCATCTTATTCCTTGTCGGTTCCTGATTCCAAAAACATATAGATATGATATGTTTGGATTAAAAACACGCTCAGAAAGTTAAAACAAAGAGAGGTACAGAAAAGCGTGCTATCCTTCTTAGCGCAACTACTACCCCGCTCTTCTTGTCAATTTCACTGCCTTTGCCATGAGCGGTGGACTGACGATGCTACGAGTATACGGTCTTGCTGAAAAATGGCATTGCGTTCAGTTTCATTCTGTGAGTTCGACAGCTACTTGACTAAATATTGTATTTTCGCCTTACGCGACTTGTTTTCTCTTTTTTTCTGTGTGTGTGTCTCTTCTCGGGACAGGGTAGAACAGCAAGCGTTCTACGGATTGTTACAATTATTTGAGGGGGGAAAACCCAGCTAAGATACTCACTGATATAGAGATCACAATTGGGGTTGTCCTTCAGCATGTTAGGGCGCTCATCGGGATGGAGGCTAGACAGGAAGCACGCGCCGGCTTCCCAGCAGTAGTGGAATGATTGACAGTTGTAAGTCTCTTCCCCAACACAGTTGGAGGCACATTCATCCACCGACAGACCCGGCAGCATAGTCTTATACCCTTTGCCAGCCTTCTGTGGGATGGTCTGAAACTGGCTCATGACATCTGCTGCAAACGAAGAATGGAGACTGGTTGTCATTTCATTTC
>NC_090249.1:36113068-36250714 GCF_037325665.1 Littorina saxatilis
ATGACAGTCCGTGCAGGTTTATTAGAAAAGCTCAGGGAGAAAAACAAACAAAAGGAAAATGAAGGAGGAAGGAAAGAAGAAGGGATTTGATTCTAACACACTCCGATTTTTGTTCCCTGTGCAGAGCTGCAGTTTTGAAGTCTTTCTAATAATGAAACAAATTCAACAGTTGTACAAGCCTTGCATGCACATATCAAGTCTAGTCTTCGTCTCGTTCGCACACTGTCATGAAGCGTTTGGTACGTGGTGCAGCAGTCAGGTACCGCATGGGTCCTGCACCTCCGCTTTCGGCCCAGCTCGGTCTGTCCATCGATGAGTAAAACACATCGGCCCCTTACATGTCAAGTAATGAAGCATTGTACCCTTACACTCAGAGGAAAGTAGCAAGGGAAGACTCTGACCTTTCAGGGCGATTTCAAAGTCGATGGAAGATTGTCCTGGGAAGCATGGCGTCACGTCGAAGGCGTTAGCTTGCGCAGAATCCTGATCAAAGTCGTGAATCTCATACTGCTGGTCCAGAGTTCCCTGCATAAATGTGTATACAGTTTGCATTGATCGTGTTTATGTGTGTGAAGGGTCTGTTGGACTAAACTAACCTGAAATGTACATACATTTCAATAACGTTTACGGCACACACGCGCACACACACACACCAGGGGCGGATCAGTTCATTTTATGGGGGGGGGTTCCAAAAGTATATTGTGAAGATATGGGTGTGAAGGCGCGAAGCGCCGAGCCGATGGCGCGAAGCCCCTAGCTTGCTAGGGGGGTCCGGGGGCATGCCCCCCCGGAAAATTTTGAAACAAGAAGGGCAAAGCCCATACGACTCACATGCTTGACCTTGACCTTTACATGACCTTGACCTTCAGGGTCAAGGTCAAATAACTAAACCTAGCAATGACATCATACACTAAGAACTGCTTTACACATTTTTCCTACCAAAATACATGTGACCTTGACCCAAGGTCAAGGTAATCCAAGGTCATGCAACACAAAGCTGTTAATTCAAGACATAGGAAGTACAATGGTGCTTATTGGCTCTTTCTACCATGAGATATGGTCACTTTTAGTGGTTCACTACCTTATTTTGGTCACATTTCATAAGGGTCAAAGTGACCTTGACCTTGATCATATGTGACCAAATGTGTCTTATGATGAAAGCATAACATGTGCCCCACATAATTTTTAAGTTTGAAACAGTTATCTTCCATAGTTCAGGGTCAAGGTCACTTCAAAATATGTATACAATCCAACTTTGAAGAGCTCCTGTGACCTTGACGCAAGGTAAACCAAACTGGTATCAAAAGATGGGGCTTACTTTGCCCTATATATCATATACAGGTGAGGTATTCAATCTCAAAAACTTCAGAGAAAATGGGAAAAATGTGAAAAATAGCTGTTTTTTAGACAACATTTATGGCCCCTGCGACCTTGACCTTGAAGCAAGGTCAAGATGCTATGTATGTTTTTTGGGGCCTTGTCATCATACACCATCTTGCCAAATTTGGTACTGATAGACTGAATAGTGTCCAAGAAATATCCAACGTTAAAGTTTTCCGGACGGACGGACGACTCGGGTGAGTACATAGACTCACTTTTGCTTCGCATGCGAGTCAAAAAATGATGCAAAATGGTGCATTCTGGTGCATTCTGAGGATGATCATTACCAGTTTCAGGCAGCAGATTTTGTCACTGATTAATGCCCCCAAAAAACACAATTTTTTTTGTTTTGTTTTTGGCTGGGGGGGGGGGGTTTCCGGAAACCCCAGAAACCCCCCCCCCCACCCTCGTCCGCCCCTGCACACACACACACACACACACACATAAACACACACTCATACACACACGCACACACTCACACACACGCACGCGCACACACACACACACACCACACACACACACACACACACACACACACACGCACATACACACACACACACACACACACACACACACATTAACACTCGCGCGCACACACATAAACACTCACGCATACACACACACACACACACACATGCACGCACGCACACACACATGCACGCACGCCACACACACATGGACACACAAACACACATACACACTCACTCACGCACACACACACACACACACACACACACACACACACACACACACACACACACACACACACACACACACACACACACACACACACACACACACACGCATTGGGAGAGACAGAAGGTCAGACATGAACATACAGACACAAAAAAACGGAGACATAAACAGATAATGAGATAGAAAATTTCGATCGAGGATCACAATTCGTTTGTAGACACACAAAAACCAGCGTCTCAACACGGACAATGATTACTAACGGTTTCCCACATCATGATCCTCATCGGAATGGCTTTGATACTATTGTAGTCGCTGTCAGACCCTCTGTCTGTGATGTCATCCGCACCCTGTTGAACAAGAAAGGCAAATGATCAAACGACTCACTTTCGTCGTATGTAATACGATTCAGACATTACATGACCCAAATTTGACCCCGCTTGATTTAAAGATTGAGAAGAGATGGAAGTCACTAAATTTTGGGAGTGTGAACAGTTTCAACGCGTATACCTGCTTGAAAAATGTTCCAGACAATCATACATTTTTTCATTATTTTCCCAAACCTCGACTCTGCTGTGTCGTTGAAATTCTACTGGCGTCAACCAGGTTTTGCGTAATGCCTGGAGGTGACCAAACTCTGGAACCGGTCAAGGACATTATATTTCCTACTTTTTGACACGAACTCGACCCTAATGTGACCTTGAAATTGAACGAAGATTAACCAGACTTGCGTCATGTATGCATGCCAAGCAAACCATCGAAGTCTGAGCAGTTTCAACCGGCCCCCGTAGCGCAGTGGTTAGCGCATCGGGCTGCGGGCCGGGAGGTCGTGGGTTCGAATCCCATCAGGGTGGAAGTGATATGGTTCCTATGGGAAGGCTGGGATCACACAGCCGAGTGTCATTCACTTAACGAATGCGACTTTGAGGGTGCTCAGGTAATGTATACCTGACCAACACCGCAGGTGCGGCAGTTCTCGGGCCTGGTTGACGCCAGGATATATTATGACAGTAAGCGTAGAGTGCTGCCCTGTCACGTAGTCTCAAACCAAATTGGAAATCCAAAGCATCATCATTATAATCATCCTCATCTCATTAATCATCCAAAATATAAATTGTCCTTGCTCTTGTGGCCCTTCATGCCCGGAGCTCTCATGGTGACCTTGGTCTCAGTGTTCCTGTTCGATCCTTCCCTGAATAGTAGTTCTGCTGTCAGTCTTCAACGTGTGACGTTCTGGGGGGTCGACGGAGGGACGTGGTGGCGGTCTGCTCTCTGGAGGGGACGCTCACTCGGTCTGGCTCCGCGACTTAAAAGTCAATGTCGTTAGTAGGGGGCATAGTAGGTAGTGGGCTGCGTCCGTTAGCTCGGGACAGACCCACTACTGAACACCGTCGAAGTGACTCAGCAGAAGTGCAGTGTCATCTTCCGAGGGTAGCCTACCGTAGCGACCCGACATCCCCCCCTGGAGCGTCTGTAAAATCGACAAATCTGGCAGCGGAACGAAGCAGAGACGGGGCGGTGTGAGAGCACAACGGGACAAGGAACAGGTGTAAAGACGAAAAAAGAAAAAGTCTGAGCAGTTTCAAACAGAAATGTCCACTAACTGAAGGAAGTAGACTTCAAAGACGACAATTCACACTCTCTATACTCACCGAAAGGAAGTAGACCTCGTAGACGACGATTCCGTGTCCAGGTATGTTGGTCAGCACGGCCTGAAAAACGTCACACTGCTGACCGCGAGCCAACCTCTGTCCGGCGTAAAGGTAAGTCGTCTCGTTCAGGTTGAAGAACTGCATGGGTTTGCGCATGCCCAGCGTTTGGCGCGTGATGTTGTAGACGGCGTCGAACCCTTTGGAGTCGAGAGGAATGGGGTCCACTGAGCATTCGTTCATGTCCACGGCTATCGTGTATTGTACGCCTGGACACGCCACCACACAAGACAGAAATGTTCAGTGAGTTTCCCGTGCATGGAAAAGCCTAATGCTATATCGTCCATTTTAATCATGAAGACGGCGTCAGCATGCTTTCCCAGCAAAGTTCCAAGAAGCGGTGCAAACTGAGTGGTGTAAAAATCAATTGTAAATCAGAGCGATGACCAGACCAACCTGTAAGTTTTATGTTTAGTTACAGTCATTCCAAGAAGTCAAACAGTATACACGTGGATCTCAAGAACCCGTCAGAAAATACATGAACTGTCTCCGACGGTTATACACGACATGAAATGTTCAGGGAATTCGTCAATTTACTTAATTGAGTTGAACCAGGGGCGGATCACATCATTTTTAAGGGGGGGTTCCACATTTCTGTTAGGGACAATTCGACGACGCGAAGCGTTTAACAGAGGGCGCGAAGCGTTCGAACCTACTACATGAAAATGTTGATAAAAATCAAGGAAAACGGAGCAATCTGGTGCAATCTGAGCCATCAGTTTTTCTTTGTTTTCAAATTTATTTATTTGTCCTTATTTTTTTCTTTATTTTTTCGGCTGGGGGGGGGGGGGGGGGGGTCCGGAAACCCCGGAAACCCCCCTAGATCCTCCCCTGTGAACGCATACGTAAATAATTATTCAAACATTCAATTTGATGGCAACTATTTCATCGTATATTAAAAGCGAATTATGAAAATATCTTACCAACTCCATAGTCATGAATGACGCGGAAAGGACCGCTGGACATACTAAAGTCAGCGGACACACCTGCTGGCACCGTCCTCTCGTCAAACCGCACCAGTTGAAGGTCATAGTCATACCAGATCTGTAGCAACGACCCACACAATTAACAAAAGTCAGAGATAATAGGTTAACCAAAATCCTCACAGAGGCTTAATCGACTAATGTATTATTTTTTTTAATTTTAGAGAAATCGTTCGTTGTTCACGTGTGTGAAGTACATGTACGTATAGCTGCGGCTGTTTATTGTTTTTGGGAATTATTGTATACTTGTTCGGTTTACTTCAATTTTATTTTATTTTACTAAATATCACACTTAATTGTTCATTTTTGTAGGTTTCTTTAACTTTTAACGTCATTTCATGTTTGCCCCATCATTACAAAAAAAATAAATAAGCAAGATTAATACATGCACGAACAATAAATACACAAGAAATAAAATATTTGACTCCTGTACAGAAGATAAATTCAGATACTGACGTCAGACTCGGAGATCATCGGAAAATCTCCGTCATCATTTCCAGGATTGGAGATCTCTTCTCTGTAGTAGAAATGGTTGTTGATCATTGGTGGTTTTCTTGTCGGCTTTCGGAACAGGCAGTAAACACCGGGCGGAGTCTGAAATAAGAAAAATCTTGAATGTTTGCAAAAGGTGTTTTTATATTTAGTCAAGTTTTGACAAAATATTTTAACATCGAGGGGGAATCGAAACGAGGGTCGTGGTGTATGTGCGTGTGTGCGTGTGTGCGTGTGTGCGTGTGTGTGTGTGTCTGTGTGTGTGTGTAGAGCGATTCACACTAAACTACTGGACCGATCTTTATGAAATTTGACATGAGAGTTCCTGGGTATGAAATCCCCGAACGTTTTTTTCATTTTTTTGATAAATGTCTTTGATGACGTCATATCCGGCTTTTCGTGAAAGTTGAGGCGGCACTGTCACGCTCTCATTTTTTAACGAAATTGGTTGAAATTTTGGTCAAGTAATCTCCGACCAAGCCCGGACTTTGGTATTGCATTTCAGCTTGGTGGCTTAAAAATTAATCAATGACTTTGGTCATTAAAAATCTGAAAATTGTAAAAAAAAATAAAAATTTATAAAACGATCCAAATTTACGTTTATCTTATTTTCCATCATTTGCTGATTCCAAAAACATATAAATATGTTATATTCGGATTAAAAACAAGCTCTGAAAATTAAATATATAAACATTATTATCAAAATTAAATTGTCCAAATCAATTCAAAAACACTTTCATCTTATTCATTGTCGGTTCCTGATTCCACAAACATATAGATATGATATGTTTGGATTAAAAACACGCTCAGAAAGTTAAAACAAAGAGAGGTACAGAAAAGCGTGCTATCCTTCTTAGCGCAACTACTACCCCGCTCTTCTTGTCAATTTCACTGCCTTTGCCATGAGCGGTGGACTGACGATGCTACGAGTATACGGTCTTGCTGAAAAATGGCAGCTACTTGACTAAATATTGTATTTTCGCCTTACGCGACTTGTTTTCACATGCCATAATATTATATGACAAACGTATAGCTCACTTGTTGTTCTTAAAAAAGAACAAGTCGCGTAAGGCGAAAATACAATATTTAGTCTAGTAGCTGTCGAACTCACAGAATGAAACTGAACGCAATGCCATTTTTCAGCAAGACCGTATACTCGTAGCATCGTCAGTCCACCGCTCATGGCAAAGGCAGTGAAATTGAAAAGAAGAGCGGGGTAGTAGTTGCGCTAAGAAGGATAGCACGCTTTTCTGTACCTCTCTTTGTTTTAACTTTCTGAGCGTGTTTTTAATCCAAACATATCATATCTATATGTTTTTGGAATCAGGAACCGACAAGGAATAAGATGAAAGTGTTTTTAAATTGATTTCGACAATTTAATTTTGATAATATTTTTTATATATTTAATTTTCAGAGCTTGTTTTTAATCCGAATATAACATATTTATATGTTTTTGGAATCAGCAAATGATGGAGAATAAGATAAACGTAAATTTGGATCGTTTTATAACATTTTTATTTTTTTTTACAATTTTCAGATTTTTAATGACCAAAGTCATTAATTAATTTTTAAGCCACCAAGCTGAAATGCAATACCGAAGTCCGGGCTTCGTCGAAGATTACTTGACCAAAATTTCAACCAATTTGGTTAAAAAATGAGGGCGTGACAGTGCCGCCTCAACTTTCACGAAAAGCCGGATATGACGTCATCAAAGACATTTATCAAAAAAATGAAAAAAACGTTCGGGGATTTCATACCCAGGAACTCTCATGTCAAATTTCATAAAGATCGGTCCAGTAGTTTAGTGTGAATCGCTCTACACACACACACGGACAGACACACACACACACACACGCACATACACTACGACCCTCATCTCGATTCCCCCTCGATGTTAAAATATTTAGTCAAAACTTGACTAAATATAAAAACAAGAATTGACCGATATTTCTGTTGGGAAAGAATAGTACAAGTGTACGTAATAAAGGTCGGTACTTGTTAAGAAAAAAATACATATTGGAATCTATTCATATATGAAAAACGTAGATTATATGTCCGTCCGTCCGTCTGTCTGTCTGTCTGTCTATCTGTTCGCTATCAAAATCTCATCGAGATGACCCACATCGCGGACAGAATTGGTTGCTGTAGTCAGAAGAACTCCGGGGAACAAATCTGGCGGGAGCAGGTCTGGGAGAATGGTCTAATTAATGTTATCAACACAAGTTACATTCTGATAAGCATTGCTCCACGGCTATTGCCAGTTGTCTCTCTGACCGGACGCTACAGTCCTACGCGAATCTATTAAAACTAGGAATACAGAGTTATCTCCCATATGTTTTTCGCGAGTACTGATCTAAATTTGAGATCAGTGTTCGCGAGACGAAAATGATTGCAGATTGGCCGACTTCGACAGTGATCTCCGTTCTGTTCTTCACAGTTATGATAAAGACATCGTTCTAAGGTCAAAACAAGTCGACATTTTGGGACTGCTGCCGGAAGGAGACCGTAATACACTCTTCAAAAAAAGTTAAGGATCGGTTGAAAAAACGGATCTAATTATAAAAAATTGCCACAAAATTAAACATCAACATGATAATTAAAAGATTAATGTGTTTGAATTAACAAATGAACAATGAGTCTTGAACTAGAATTTTGTTTGGCAGGCAGAGTTATTTCCCTTTGTGGGACTTCTCAAAAGCTTCTGCATTTTGTAAGAACAAGAAGAGCAAACGCTCGATCGAGTCACTTTCGCAGTTCTGAATATTATATGAGGCATCAGATGGACAGGAAGAAATTGCTATTCACAACACAATGAGTCACGTTCACATAAAATTTGAGCCCGGTCACTTTTATAGTTTCCGAGAAAAGCCCAACGTTAAGTTGTGTGTTGCCGAACAGAAAAGGCTAGTTATCTCCCTTGTTTTTCTGATAACGTTCGTAAAAGGCTACAGATGTAAATACTTTGATGTAAAGAATAATCCTACAAAGTTTCAATCACATCCGATGAACTTTGTCAAAGATATAAAATGTCTAATTTTTCCTTTGACGCTGACCTGTGACCTTGAAAAAGGTCAAAGGTCAACGAAACCATCGTTAAAGTGTAGAGGTCATTGGAGGTCACGACTAAACAAAATATGAGCCCGATCGCTTTGATAGTTTCCGAGAAAAGTCCAACGTTAAGGTGGTGTCTACGGACGGCCGGCCGGACGGCCGGCCGGACAGACTAACACTGACCGATTACATAGAGTCACTTTTTCTCAAGTGACTCAAAAAGGGTGTTTTTATAGCCCCATGAAATTTGCGGAACGCATGCCAGGGCAAAAGGTTGTGATGCACGTGCTACAACAGGGTCCTGGCTATGAACATCGCTCACCAGCTTGTGTTTAAAGGTTGACACGCTGACACAATTATGCACAGTAGCAACATGCCCCCACGAAGAAAACTGAGCGATTTGGATAGAGGAAGGGCAATAGGATGGATACAAGACGGTGTTGCTGCCAGGAAAGTGGCCCAGAGGCTTGCAGTGGCTCTTTCTGTCATCATCAGACTAAAACAGAGATTCCAAGCAACTGGAAGAGTGCAGGAGCGACAACGTTCTGGTCGGCCCAGAGTCACCCCACAAAGAGTGGATCGCTTCATTCGACAGAGGCAGGCCATGCAACAAAGAATGGCTACGGCAAACAACATTAGGCAACGCCTACAAGCTACCACCAACACTGCTGTTAGTGGTCAGACGATCCGAAACCGCTTACACAACTTTGGCTTGCGTGCAAGGCGTCCAGTCCGAGGAACAACCCTGACTGCTAATCACCGAGCAGTTCGCCGAGCCTGGTGCACTCAACATGTGAGATGGCAACGTCAGCAGTGGGCTCATGTGTTGTTTACAGATGAGTCCCGCGTTTGCTTGGAACCTGCTGATGGTCGCATCCGAGTGTGGAGGCGTCGCGGAGAGCGCTTCGCAGAAGGCGCTGTTCTGGAACGACAGCGTTTTGGCGGAGGCTCTGTGATGGTCTGGGGAGGGATCAGCACACGTCTAAGGACACCGCTGCACCCTGTAGTGGGCAACTTGACCGGTGTCCGCTACCAGAATGAGATCCTGCAACCCCTGGTCGTTCCAGCCCTCCAAGCGATCGGCCCTCGTGCGATTCTTCAGGATGACAACGCACCACCCCATCGCTCTGCAGCTGTAAACACCTTCATCCAGCAGGCCAGGGTCAACAGGATGCTGTGGCCAGCAAACAGCCCGGACCTGAACCCCATAGAGCACATGTGGGACGAGCTTTGTCGTCGGGTAAAGCAACATCACCCTCCTCCTGCCAATCTGGGTCAACTGCTGCAATGGCTCCTGCAGGAGTGGAATGGAGTTCCCAGGGCATTCATATGCAACCTGATCCACTCCATGCACCAACGATGTGTTGAATGCCTGGCACACAACGGAGGGCACACGCGTTATTGACACTGATTCACATTGTTGTGAATTCCATTTTCGAGGGTTGTCACGTTTGACACACTCTAGCTAAATTGTCGCTGCCGCGTTCGATCTTTGCTTTGTTTGTCATTGTTCCTTGGTTGTTCAATAGGGCTTCGTCGAAGAGTACTTGACCAAAATTTCAACCAATTTGGTTAAAAAATGAGGGCGTGACAGTGCCGCCTCAACTTTCACGAAAAGCTGGATATGACGTCATCAAAGACATTTATCAAAAAAATGAAAAAAACGTTCGGGGATTTCATACCCAGGAACTCTCATGTCAAATTTCATAAAGATCGGTCCAGTAGTTTAGTGTGAATCGCTCTACACACACACACACACAGACAGACAGACACACACACACACACGCACATACACCACGACCCTCGTTTCGATTCCCCCTCGATGTTAAAATATTTAGTCAAAACTTGACTAAATATAAAAACAAGAATTGACCGATATTTCTGTTGGGAAAGAATAGTACAAGTGTACGTAATAAAGGTCGGTACTTGTTAAGAAAAAAATACATATTGGAATCTATTCATATATGAAAAACGTAGATTATATGTCCGTCCGTCCGTCTGTCTGTCTGTCTGTCTATCTGTTCGCTATCAAAATCTCATCGAGATGACCCACATCGCGGACAGAATTGGTTGCTGTAGTCAGAAGAACTCCGGGGAACAAATCTGGCGGGAGCAGGTCTGGGAGAATGGTCTAATTAATGTTATCAACACAAGTTACATTCTGATAATCATCGCTCCAGGGCTATTGCCAGTTGTCTCTCTGACCGGACGCTACAGTCCTACGCGAATCTATTAAAACAAGAATACAGAGTTATCTCCCATATGTTTTTCGCGAGCACTGATCTAAATTTGAGGTCAGTGTTCGCGAGACGAAAATGATTGCAGATTGGCCGACTTCGACAGTGATCTCCGTTCTGTTCTTCACAGTTATGATAAAGACATCGCTCTAAGGTCAAAACAAGTGGAAATTTTGGGACTGCTGCCGGAAGGAGACCGTAATACACTCTTCATAAAAATTTAAGGATCGGTTGAAAAAACGGACCTAATTATAAAAAATTACCAAAAATTAAACATCAACATAATAATTAAAAGATTAATGTGTTTGATTTAACAAATGAACAATTAGTCTTGACCTAGAATTTTGTTAGGCAGGCAGAGTTTTTTCCCTTTGTGGGACTTCTCAAAAGCTTCTGCATTTTGGAAGAACAAGAAGAGCAAACGCTCGATCGAGTCACTTTCGCAGTTCTGAATATTATATGAGGCATCAGATGGACAGGAAGAAATTGCTATTCACAACACAATGAGTCACGTTCACATAAAATTTGAGCCCGGTCACTTTTATAGTTTCCGAGAAAAGCCCAACGTTAAGTTGTGTGTTGCCGAACAGAAAAGGCTAGTTATCTCCCTTGTTTTTCTGATAACGTTCGTAAAAGGCTACAGATGTAAATACTTTGATGTAAAGAATAATCCTACAAAGTTTCAATCACATCCGATGAACTTTGTCAAAGATATAAAATGTCTAATTTTTCCTTTGACGCTGACCTGTGACCTTGAAAAAGGTCAAAGGTCAACGAAACCATCGTTAAAGTGTAGAGGTCATTGGAGGTCACGACTAAACAAAATATGAGCCCGATCGCTTTGATAGTTTCCGAGAAAAGTCCAACGTTAAGGTGGTGTCTACGGACGGCCGGCCGGACGGCCGGCCGGACAGACTAACACTGACCGATTACATAGAGTCACTTTTTCTCAAGTGACTCAAAAAGGGTGTTTTTATAGCCCCATGAAATTTGCGGAACGCATGCCAGGGCAAAAGGTTGTGATGCACGTGCTACAACAGGGTCCTGGCTATGAACATCGCTCACCAGCTTGTGTTTAAAGGTTGACACGCTGACACAAGTATGCACAGTAGCAACATGCCCCCACGAAGAAAACTGAGCGATTTGGATAGAGGAAGGGCAATAGGATGGATACAAGACGGTGTTGCTGCCAGGAAAGTGGCCCAGAGGCTTGCAGTGGCTCTTTCTGTCATCATCAGACTAAAACAGAGATTCCAAGCAACTGGAAGAGTGCAGGAGCGACAACGTTCTGGTCGGCCCAGAGTCACCCCACAAAGAGTGGATCGCTTCATTCGATCAGAGGCAGGCCATGCAACAAAGAATGGCTACGGCAAACAACATTAGGCAACGCCTACAAGCTACCACCAACACTGTTGTTAGTGGTCAGACGATCCGAAACCGCTTACACAACTTTGGCTTGCGTACAAGGCGTCCAGTCCGAGGAACAACCCTGACTGCTAATCACCGAGCAGCTCGCCAATCCTGGTGCACTCAACATGTGAGATGGCAACGTCAGCAGTGGGCTCATGTGTTGTTTACAGATGAGTCCCGCGTTTGCTTGGAACCTGCTGATGGTCGCATCCGAGTGTGGAGGCGTCGCGGAGAGCGCTTCGCAGAAGGCGCTGTTCTGGAACGACAGCGTTTTGGCGGAGGCTCTGTGATGGTCTGGGGAGGGATCAGCACACGTCTAAGGACACCGCTGTACCCTGTAGTGGGCAACTTGACCGGTGTCCGCTACCAGAATGAGATCCTGCAACCCCTGGTCGTTCCAGCCCTCCAAGCGATCGGCCCTCGTGCGATTCTTCAGGATGACAACGCACCTTCCCATCGCTCTGCAGCTGTAAACACCTTCATCCAGCAGGCCAGGGTCAACGGGATGCTGTGGCCAGCCAACAGCCCGGACCTGAACCCCATAGAGCACATGTGGGACGAGCGTTGTCGTCGGGTACAGCAACATCACCCTCCTCCTGCCAATCTGGGTCAACTGCTGCAATGGCTCCAGCAGGAGTGGAATGGAGTTCCCAGAGCATTCATATACAACCTGATCCACTCCATGCACCAACGATGCGTTGAATGCCTGGCACACAACGGAGGGCACACGCGTTATTGACACTGATTCACATTGTTGTGAATTCCATTTTCGAGGGTTGTCACGTTTGACACACTCTAGCTAAATTGTCGCTGCCGCGTTCGATCTTTGCTTTGTTTGTCATTACTCCTTGGTTGTTCAATTATATAATTTTTTAAAAATGAAAGAATTCGGTCTTGTCTGTTTTGTGTGGCGTGCTTGTAAAAAAGTGATCCTTAACTTTTTTTGAAGAGTGTATATGGTTTCATCACTGTCAACTGGTTACAGAAAAAAACGTCTGCTCCAGTGAGCGCCGAAACCAAACGGTTAATTATCACGTGACACTTTTGCCATAAATTATTTAGAGTTGTTTGCACAGTAAATACAGCCGCGAAAAATAGCTCGCCTGAAACTGTCTTACATTATCAATTCCTTTGTAATTTAAAAATTACAAAACACCCTGAAAAATCATTATCGACGATCGCGAATCTGCTTATATCAATAATACATTACAAAAAGCTCTAAATATGTAAACAACAAAATAAAAATAAAAAAAAATAATCGGTTTCCTTGCCAGACTCAAGGCATCCTGTCAGGGAGAAAATGAGCCGAACCCTTTTTGACCTGAGTTCAGGATGCACAAGTTAGTCCTACGCAAGGGAGACTGTCTGTGAGTGCGTGCGTGCGTGTGCGTGTGTGTGTGTGTGTGTGTGTATGTGTGTGCGTGCGTGCGTGCGAGCGTGCGTGCGTGCGAGCGTGCGTGCGTGCGAGCTTGCACTGACTGTCCGTCTGCCGGTTCACTTTTTTGCTCTCGAGTCGTACTTTCTTTCCTTTTTACATTTAGTCAAGTTTTGACTAAATGTTTTAACGTAGAGGGGGGAATCGAGACGAGGGTCGTGGTGTATGTGTGTGTGTGTGTGTGTCTGTCTGTCTGTCTGTGTGTGTGTGTAAAGCGATTCAGACTAAACTACTGGACCGATCTTTATGAAATTTGACATGAGAGTTCCTGGGTATGATATCCTCAGACGTTTTTTTCATTTTTTTGATAAATGTCTTTGATGACGTCATATCCGGCTTTTCGTGAAAGTTGAGGCGGCACTGTCACGCTCTCATTTTTCAACCAAATTAGTTGAAATTTTGGTCAAATAATCTCCGACGAAGCCCGGGGTTCGGTATTGCATTTCAGCTTGGTGGCTTAAAAGTTAATTAATGACTTTGGTCATTAAAAATGAAAATTGTAAAAAAAAACCAAATAATTATAAAACGATCCAAATACGTTCATCTTATTCTCCATCATTTTCTGATTCCAAAAACATATACAGATGTTATATTTGGATTAAAAACAAGCTCTGAAAATTAAAAATATAAAAATTATGATCAAAATTAAATTTTCGAAATAAATTTAAAAACACTTTCATCTTATTCCTTGTCGGTTCCTGATTCCAAAAACATATAGATATGATATGTTTGGATTGAAAACACGCTCAGAAAGTTAAAACGAAGAGTGATACAGAAAAGCGTGCTATCCTTCTCAGCGCAACTACTACCCCGCTCTTCTTGTCAATTTCACTGCCTTTGCCATGAGCGGTGGACTGACGATGCTACGAGTATACGGTCTTGCTGCGTTGCATTGCGTTCAGTTTCATTCTGTGAGTTCAACAGCTAATTGACTAAATGTTGTATTTTCGCCTTACGCGACTTGTTCTTTGCTGTATTTCTGTATTTGTTCACCTCAAAGATGGTCTCTGGGTCGTTGACGTAGGGCTCAAAGTTGACGTACTCGTAGATGTGATGAAAGATGCTGGTGGAGCCGGTCTTGTTGTGGCTGATGCCCGTGATTTCAGCTCGGATCGGGATCTGATCCAGCCCGCTTGGTGTCTGCCACCCCGGAACTGGTGAAAACAACGCGACAATCTCAACAACGGAACTGGCTGTGGTTTTACTGGGAAGTTATTCAACATTGATTCATTGATTGATTTGTTGATTGATTGATTGATTGATTGATGCTTGATTGATTGATTGATTGATTAATGGATGGATAGATGGATGGATGGATGGATGGATGGATGGATGGATGGATGGATGAGTGGTTGGTCGATCGATCAATTGATTGATTAATTGATTGATTGATTGATTGAGTGATTGATTGATTGATTGATTCCGAAAAGGAAATAATTATTGCTTTCCAAGCTTTCCAAGAAGCGGTGCAAACTGAGTCAAATTGATTGCAAATCAGAGCAATGACCAGAACAAACGGATACACGAACAAAATAGGAAAAGAATAAATCAGTAAGCCGATCTCTCGAGGGCAGTCATAAACAAGTCGCGTAAGGCGAAAATACAACATTTAGTCAAGCTGTCGAACTCACAGAATGAAACTCAACGCACTGCATTTATTCAGCAAGACCGTATTCTCGTAGCATCGTCAGTCCACCGCTCGTGGCAAAGGCAGTGAAATTAACAAGAAGAGCGGGGTAGTAGTTGCGCTGAGAAGGATAGCACGCTTTTCTGTACCTCTCTTCGTTTTAACTTTCTGAGCGTGTTTTTAATCCAAACATATCATATCTTTATGTTTTTGGAATCAGGAACCGACAAGGAATAAGATGAAAGTGTTTTTAAATTGATTTCGAAAATTTTATTTTAATAATAAATTTTTATATTTTTTAATTTTCAGAGCTTGTTTTTAATTCATATATAACATATTTATATGTTTTTGGAATCAGAAAATGGTGAAGAATAAGATGAATGTAAATTTGGATCGTTTTTAAAAAATGTTTTTTTTTACAATTTTCAGATATTTAATGACCAAAGTCATCAATTAATTTTTAAGCCACCAAGCTGAAATACAATACCGAAGTCCGGCCTTTGTCGAAGATTGCTTGGCCAAAATGTCAATCAATTTGATTGAAAAATGAGGGTGTGACAGTGCCGCCTCAACTTTTACAAAAAGCCGGATATGACGTCATCAGAGACATTTATCGAAAAAACGAAAAAAAAGTATGAGGATATCATTCCCAGGAACTCTCATGTAAAATTTCATAAAGATCGGTCCAGTAGTTTAGTCTGAATCGCTCTACACACACACGCGCACAGACAGACAGACACACACACACACACACACACACACACACACACACACACACACACACACACACACACACACACACACACACACACGCACATACACCACGACCCTCGTCTCGATTCCCCCTCTATGTTAAAACATTTAGTCAAAACTTGACTAAATGTAAAAACGCGAACGAATGGGAACACTTTGTCAGCTTTATGTTTGCGCTCTAAACAACAAAGTCAGCCTATTTTCGAGGACAATAATACATACACACAACGCACACACAAACACAAACATGGTGAGACACGACACTTCATATACAACATAAATTGAAAAAATTGAAAGTATAAATAAAAACACTGTTCCACAAATGTGTTAACCGGACAGAATGTACTGTGCAGTACGTGAGTGAACAAATCGCATTTCTTTAATAATGTGCTTAAATAAAATGTGCTAAGTTCAATGAATTCTCGCTTCTTTGTTGATTTTAATAAACTCACGCGTGAAATAGTATTCAAGAGTGAAATTGGCGTTGAGCTGAGGCCAGTAGACACAACTGGAAAACCTGTTAGCCGGGATTCCTCCGATATTTACCTGCCCCTTGTACACCTGAACACCACAAAGCGTACACAAATCAACAAAAAACAAGAGTCAGACCAGTGTGAAGCCAAAATGACGTCATATTGCTACATCAAGGATTCACGATTAGGGCTATAAGCTTAATGAATTATTTTTGTGTGAATCAGAGTATTGTTTGAAAACAACCGATCGAGGCATTACAGAAGAGCGATTTTGATTTGTTTTCTTCTATCCAAAGTCCAAAACTGTCGACCCGTAATGATCTTCGTTTGCTGTTCTTAATTGCCCCAGGCGTTCTTACAAAGAAAAGCTGTTGCAAACAGTTGAAAGTTCTACGCTGGTGCCTGATACCCTTTTTATTGTAGCTCACAGTAATAAAGTTGCAATGCAAACAACATGCTAAAATAAGCAATTTTCTTATATTTGGTCAGCATAATATTAAAAATGGCATAGCTTTTACGCGTTTTTATCGGATTATCGTTCTCCAACCATGCAGTTACTTCGTAAGAAGAAGATCAAAGAACCTAGTTACACTTTGGGGTTAACAAGATACTGGGTAAAAAAAATCGGCGTACCATGTCAAGGTCTGTGAGCTTATATGAGCGCCTACATCAAACATACCTCAGTCCCGTTGATGAAGTTGAGGATTTTGTTGGTGGAGAACAAATGTTGCTGGGAGCCGGGGGCCGAGCTGCCCGTGCTCATTCCAAAGAGCTGAGTGTTGTCATCGGTTGTCAGGTTCGACGTGTAGCAGCTCATAGGTCCTGCAGCCACAAAACAAAATAGGAAACATCCTGACTGACGGGTCTTTACAATACGTAAGCCTACTAAAGCGTCATTCAACCATTTTGGCCTAAAATCACTGTGTGTGTGTGTTTTTACATTTAGTCAAGTTTTGACTAAATGTTTTAACATAGAGGGGGAATCGAGACGAGGGTCGTGGTGTATGTGTGTGTGTGTGTGTGTGTGTGTGTGTGTGTGTGTGTGTGTGTGTGTGTGTGTGTGTGTGTGTGTGTGTGTGTGTCTGTGTGTGTCTGTGTGTGTCTGTGTGTGTCTGTGCGTGTGAGTGTGTAGAGCGATTCAGAGTAAACTACTGGACCGATCTTTATGAAATTTTACATGAGAGTTTCTGGGTATGATATCCCCAAACATTGTTTTTTCATTTTTTCGATAAATGTCTTTGATGACGTCATATCCGGCTTTTTGTAAAAGTTGAGGCGGCACTGTCACACCTTCATTGTTGCAATCAAATTGATTGAAATTTTTGTAAAGCAATCTTCGACAAAGGCCGGACTTCGGTATTGGATTTCAGCATGGAGGCTTAAAAATTAATTAATGACTTTGGTCATTAAAAATCTGAAAATTGTAATTAAAATTAATTTTTTATAAAACGATCCCAAATTACTTTTATTTTATTCTTCATCATTTTCTGATTCCAAAAACATATAAATATGTTATATTCGGATTAAAAGCAAGCTCTGAAAATTAAAAATATAAAAATTATGATTAAAATTAAATTTCCGAAATCGTTTTAAAAACAATTTCATCTTATTCCTTGTCGGTTCCTGATTCCAAAAACATATAGATATGATATGTTTGGATTAAAAACACGCTCAGAAAGTTAAAACGAAGAGAGGTACAGTAATTTAAAGCGTGCTATGCAGCACAGCGCAACCGCTACCGCGCTAAACAGGCTCGTCACTTTTACTGCCTTTTGCACTAGCGGCGGACTACGGTCATTGTGAAAAAATGCAGTGCGTTCAGTTTTATTCTGTGAGTTCCACAGCTTGACTAAATGTAGTAATTTCGCCTTACGCGACTTGTTTTTAACTAAGATTGTAAATTGGGTTTCCACTTTAGCAGTTGCATTTTGGTCTAGTTTTCTAAATTAGTTTTAAAGAATCTAAATGGATGCGCCACCGTAGCAGGTACCTTTTGGTCTCATTTTCTCAATTTGTTTTAAAGATTGTAAATGGAGGTTCCACCGTTGAAGTTGCATTAACGTTTGACGGAGATCATCCAAACCTTTATCAGTAATTAAGGACCATGAAAGTCTTAAAGTGAGCAACGGTTGAGTGGTCCAGCAGGCTGCAAACACACAATAAGGTCATGGGGAAAGACAAATTTACTGAGAGAAAAGTCGACATTTTGAATTTCAACTGCGAAATGCCCCCGGTGTGACCATGACAGACGACGGAGGTCAACCAAATTCAGACGATGTGTGAGAATCACAGAAGTTGTAACTTAGGTGAAGACAATTGGCATCATCATCATGTGAAGGTCTTCAGGCTATACAAAGTGGCCAAGATTCAATATTTCACGTATACTTGCATGACAATATATACAAACGTGAAGGCTTGTTTTGGTTATTTTTTCCATATATGTTTATATATATATATATATATATATTTTTTTTTTTATTGCTTAACGCCCAGCCGACCATGAAGGGCCATATCAGGGCGGTGCTGCTTTGACATATCATTTTCGTGCGCCACACACAAGACAGAAGTCGCAGCACATGCTTCATGATCACCCAGTCACATTATTCTGACACCGGACCAACCAGTCCTAGCACTAACCCCATAATGCCAGACGCCAGGCGGAGCAGCCACTAGATTGCCAATTTTAAAGTCTTAGGTATGACCCGGCCGGGGTTCGAACCCACGACCTCCCGATCACGGGGCGGACGCCTTACCACTAGGCCAACCGTGCCGGTCATGACTATATAGCACAAGGGACAAGACACCAAACCTGTAGAAAAAAAACTGATAATTTCAAACAGTGCTGATTTATAACCTACTATAGCAGTCGGGACACGGCTTCGCCCTGGTGTTTCTGATCTCCCCTCTCTCAAAAACTTCCAGAATGTTATTCCAATAAGGATAAGAATAGACGAAAGTGTGTGCAAAAGTTCACCAAGGAAGATAACTCACACCAAAGAGTTACTTCCCTTGGCTCCCAAGTTCATTATCTGAGAAAAAAACACACAATGAATTTGAAAACTAAACGCCAGGTACGACTCTGTGGCTCCTTGGCAGTGTGCATGCATAATATCTTGTTCTTGCCTTTTAACATCTCTGAGGTATAGCGACTGCAGACAGAAAGACACACTTACATCCATTGTTATAATTATATACTATACCAGATTACTCATACCCGCCGTGTCCAGCCCAGTCGAGGAGCTAGGCATGACGTAGAAGACTTCATTTGTGGCGTAGGACATAATGATGGTGGCCTTCTCCCCGTTTTGCATCATCACGATGGCTGCAGAATTAACGCTCTCGTCGGCATATTCCACCGCCTCCACTGTCATGTTCTTGTTGAGGATTTGGGCACGCACCACCGCCTTGAAGGCCGTTGTTGGCAGTATGGGTAAAGCCATTTCTGTTAAACGAGAAAGGCGAAAATGACGCGTTGCTGGAAGAAATTCAATGATAGCGCACATCAGCACGTGCCATCTTTAACCAGAGCCAGTGACTTAAAGGCCGTTGTGGGCAGCGTTGGTAGAGCCATTCCTGTCAATGAAGAAGACGAGACTCACGTTTTTTTGGAAGAAATTCAAAGTTAGCGCACATCAGCACGTGCCATCCTTAACATGCCAGCGACTTAAACTTAAAGGCCGTTGCGGGCAGCATGGGTAAAGCTTTTTTTTGTCAATGAAGAAATACGAGACTGACGCTTTTCTGGAAGAAATTCAATGTCAGCGCACCCTGCACTTGGCATCTTTAACGAGAGCCAGTGCCTTGAAGGCCGTTGTTTGTACTATGGGCAAGGGAATTTCTGTAAGACATTTGGCAAGATTTGTTGAAGGTAAAAACTGTTTCAGAACAGTGATATGTTTCCTTGATAGTCTTAGCTTAGCAGGACAATGGTGAGTCTCAGCTTACACACATGATTTGAAGATTGAACCCACACACATAGCTCATAATTATGCCTTAACAGCATGCAAGAATACATTGTATATGAAAGACGTCTCCCTCGGTGAATTCTCGGAAGATGACTTTCACATTCTTACGTTCTGTCTCGACACAAAAACACAACATACGACCCATCGGCGAAGATGTAACCTAAACATAGAAAAGCGTTGTCAGCAACTGATTTCATGGTCAGCGGAGGATGACTATGAAAAAGGAATTCTCATTGGACTGGATTACTGTGTATTGTCAGAGGTACGATTGGTGATTTTGCAACTGCTGTTGTAGGTGCATGTTTCGCTCGAATTTCAATATCTAAAAATTGCAACGTGTGTAAATCTGGTACGACAAAGCATGCCATGTAGTATTCTCTGTGTAAAAAAAAAAAAAAGCCACCTTATGTTTGGGTCTGATACGACAACACACAAAACTGTTTCATAAGAATGAGTAAAAGTGTATTTCAATTCACTTTATTTATTACTTGCCGACAGAATTGACGCCTTCTCCTGCGTGATTTTTCTGTGTGCATTTTCTCGGATTTTCTGCGCATTTTCAGTGCAGCTTGCATCGGCGTATATTCAGTGTATGCATCACTGGCCAACAATGGTGATAATTTTTGCAGGCCATGAAGCAAAGGTTATCCTTGATAGCTAATTGCAGATAAGTTTGTGAGTAGACAAAGTGTGTTATCGGCTGATCCGGGACAAAAAGTATTATTTATCTGCGCGGCAGCCGCCGTGATATAATGGTGATACGGGTACACAGATTCATCACACATTCTTTTCTTTAGTAAGTTTTATTGGTACTTGGAAGTATGTATACAACACCAAATTGTCTGCGGTTTTTTTTTGTCATGAAAAAATGTGAAGTTCTGCACTATCTGTATAATTTAGGATTACAATGTATGTAAACCGTAGGGGGAGGGGGGGCAGCTTTTAATAATCAGCACGTTTTTAACAACAAAAATCTTTATATTGCAACAACACAAAAAGACTCATTCATGGACAATTAATTTGAAAAAGAATATACAAATATTATCTCTCAAAGATTAAAAACACACCAACAGAAAATGGAGCAATACAAGTCGGACACAGTTACGAAAGAAACGGTAACGAAAAGACGAAGTTTAAAGCATACAAACAAAGGATGGTTGTGCATGAAAAAGTTTAAAGCAGACAAAACATATAAGGCTGGCATTATGCTGGACCGCAACCAACATAGAACATCGTTGTAGTGCTCTACGTACAGCTGTTGAAATTAGAGACTGTTCAAACCCTACCGACCAATAAAACAGAAATCTCCTCAAAATGTCACACCCGGGACAAAATACAAATGCGAGAGAGAGAGAGAGAGAGAGAGAGAGAGAGAGAGAGAGAGAGAGAGAGAGACAGACAGACAGTCAGACAGACAGACAGACAGAGACAAAGAGAGAGACAGGGAGAAACAGAGAGAGTGAGAGAGAGAGAGACAGACAGATAGACAGACAGACAGACAGACAGACAGAGACAAAGAGAGAGATATAGATACAGGGAGAGACAGACAGAGACAGACAGACGGACAGACAGACACAGACAGACAGACAGACAGACAGACGGGATGATGCCTTACTGTTTGGTGACGGATTCTGGTGCACGGTGGCACACTGGTCTTGTGCTGCTGCTAGTCTACAGCCGAAGCACAGCAACGCCAGAAGGGGAAGCTTCTGAAAAGAGTCCACCAGAAATCAGACATGTGTTAGGCGGTCTTCAACAGAGGGGGAAGTTATTTGAATTGAATCGAACTTTATTTACTGACGACGACGAAATAAGCATGCTGACATACTATTTTTTTTTCCTGGTCTTCGCCCATTGACGGAGAACTATACAAAAACACAACATAAGAGAGAGAGAGAGAGAGAGAGAGAGAGAGAGAGAGAGAGAGAGAGAGAGACACACACACACACACACACACACACACACACACACACACACACACACACACACACACACACACACACACACACACAATGACAATGACAATGACAATTCTTTTATATTTAACGAGGGTAGTAGATTAAGCAGTGGTCTGCTTTTTTACATCCAGCCCTCGCCCTGAAGAGGGACTAAGGTGTGCATTAACGCCACCAAAGAGAGACAGAGAGAGAGAGAGAGAGAGAGAGACAGAGAGACAGAGACAGAGACACAGAGAGAGAGCGAGAGAGCGAGAGAGAGAGAGAGAGATGGGGGGAGAGAGAGAGAGATATGGGGGAGAGAACGAGAGAGATGGGGGGAGAGAGAGATGGGGGAGAGAGAGAGAAAAAGAGAGAGTGGGAGAGAGTCAGAGAGAGAGATGTGTCAGAGAGAGAGATGTGTTAGAGAGAGAGAGAGAGAGAGAGAGAGAGAGGGGGGGCGGGGGGGATTGGGAAGAGAGAGATATAGGGGAGATTTTAAAAACAAAAAAAGGCTGGACCGACAAAGAGAAAGAGCGGAGGAGGGGGAGGAGGGGGGGGGGGGGCAGAAGGGTCTTTACCATCATTCTGTGTTATTGAAAGACACTTCTCTATGTAGATTATGATTTGTTGTATTTCAGCTGAGCACAGCTACGGTGCATTAACGCCATCAAAAAGCGGGATTACTTGCATTCGGTTTCTGTCACATGCTTTTTTGGCAATGTCAGCCTAACTGCGTGGCAGATTGAGGCAATTTGGATGTGCTACCTCAGTGAAATCTCCACATAAAATCAATGCTGTCAAATTGGGGGGGGGGGGGGGAGAGGGAGCCAAAAATTGCTGTTCTTTAAAAATTAATAAATATATATACATTTCTTGCCAAAACACTGCCGTCGGACACTTTTCCTATTCTGAAGAAGTCAATCCAAAGACAAACTAAACATTTAGCTTGGGATGGGGCGAGACCAGGTACATATCAAAACGTTCTCGATATGTTTATATTTCCCCAAAATGAAACTTACCTCCATGTTTAGAAGAGGGCGGTTCAGCAGTGACAACTTGTCGTCTGCTAACCGTATCAGATCTGTGCGTTCACGGTTAGAACTGAATGAGAATAAGTGATAAAACGAATATCTCGTAGGGCCACCAGCGACTGATATCACTTATCAGATGGTGCAAGTCGGTGCGCGGGAGCGCGAATGTGTAGAGTGTGTGTTGGCAAACTCACTGACAAAGAGAAGATAGAGAGACAGACTGTCTGACTGACTGACTGACTCAGTGACTGACTGATCTGTAATACATAAGGATAGAGGTTTTAGGCATAGCCTAGTTTTACAACCTGACCTTACTTCATCTAAAATACATTAAAAACAACGTCATAATAGGCCCTACATCCGTTTAATGTATTCATTATATAAACATATAAACAATGCAATGAGATAGCCAGACAGACAGACAAAACAAAAGACAAGCAAATAAACGAATAAACAAACACAAACTTACACTAAGAAACAAACAATCAAACAAACAAACAAGAAGCATGTATAAAATACAAAATAGGAATTTAACACTATGCGCAAATAATTGTCACTTCGGTGGCCCACTGCAGCAACGCTATGCATTGACTCTGTTGTTTTTTGCTTGTATGTTAATTGTGTGACCTGTGTTTCATCTGCCTTGTCTCCACTGATTTCACATAAAGAGCAGGCAATGCAATAAATATACACTACTTCAAAGAATCCCCCGAGGTAAAAGTTATAAAAGGTTGTGAAGCAATTACGCCTTATAATCAGGAGTTCTTTGGGGTACCAAAGAGTCGGTCATTTCAATGCTAACTGTGTGCGAGAATAAGGTGTTTGCACAACTATCATGTTCATGTTAGCCTGCACATGCCACAGGAGGTTACAATTCAAGTTATGAAACACGCTGAGTGATCGTCAAAGTCTTGTCTTTATCAAAGTGGGTAGGGTGATAACAGCCCACTTACATACTACTACATGTATAGTTGGGTCTCTTGTATCTATCTATATATATATATCTATCTATATATATATATATACGACTTGTGTCTGTGTGTGTGTGTGTGTGTGTGTGTTCGCGATGCACGGCCAAAGTTCTCGATGGATCTGCTTCAAATTTGGTGGGCATATTTAGGTAGACCCCGGACACAACCTGGTCGATGAAAATTTTCAACACGTGCTCTCAGCGCGCAGCGCTGAACCGATTTTGGTTTTTCTGTTCATCTTCCCAGATCCATTCCCACTAACTCTTCCTTATCTTCTCCAGTGTTTTGCGTTTATCTCCCTTCCTTCGTGTGGCGTCAATCCATATTCTCGTTACTACGTTACTATTTTTAGAATGTCACAGCACTGTCCAGAACGCTTTACTTGCACCCGTAAGTTGTCCTCACTGTAAAAGTGCAAAGGTCGAATCAATTTATAGCCACGCGAAAAATACACTGTCATCTATCTCTATATATTTATAGACTAGAGGAATACCCGGCTTCGCCGGGGTGAATCGCGAGACAGAGACAGACAGCGTGGCGGTTCATCACAATCACCTTTGAAGGCGAAGTCCTGTCAAACGGGATTGAGAATTTTAGAGCTTATTTCTTAGCCCTATATTATCTGTTATGGCTTCTCAAATGCCAGAACATACAGACAGACAAAAGCCGCTAGACCCCATCACAAACAGAACTCTACAATCCACAGGTGTGCCCACACACACACACACAAACACACACACACACAAACACACAGAGAAGCCGTATATATATATATGTATATCTATATCTATAAATATATAGAGATAGATGACAGTGTATTTTTCGCGTGGTATAAATTGAATCGACCTTTTCACTTTTACAGTAAGGACAACTTACGGGTGCAATCGTGACATTCTAAAAATATTAACGTAGCAACGGGAATATGGATTGACGCCACACGAAGGAAGGGAGATAAACGCTGAAAACACTGGAGAAGATAAGGAAGAGTTACTGGGAAAAACCAAAATCGGTTCAGCGCTGCGCGCTGAGAGCACGTGTTGAAATATCTCATCGATGAGGTTGTGTCCGGGGTCTCTCTGAATAAGCCCACCAAATTTGAAGCAGATCCATCGAGAACTTTGGCCGTGCATCGCGCACAGACAGACAGACACACACACAGACACTAGTCGTATATATATATAGATATGACTAAGTGCCAAAAGGTGCTCACAGAACAGATGACGACTTTGTTTTACAATAAAAATGTTTCGAAAAACGTGTGTCTGCTGAAAATTGGTGTGTGTGTGGATGAATGTGCGCAGAGATAGTGGACATAATTTCGTGTGTCTGACTTGAACGGTTTTGAAGTTATCTTTGTTTAAAGTCAAAAATAACGCCAAAACCGGCCATCTGAAAAAGGACATCGTGATACCTCGTGTTTTGAATATGCCACAGAAAAATAACAAGAAGCACAAATGAATTGCATTTAGTTTGATTGAATGCCTGAAACATCGCTTTACAGACGAGACCAAACGTCAAATCTAAATCTCGAGAGAATTTTTTTTTTTCGATAACCGAATTTTAAGGTGTCGCACGCAAGATGTGTTGTCATCACGGCATACATTTTTCAATCGCAGATATTTACTAAATTTCTTTTTGAAAAACTCTGGAATTGATGTCGACACGTCAAGCGATAACGGTGTATCAAACTGCTGTCTTTCAAGTAATCCAGCAAAGACTGCAGAACTTTTGAACAGCATTTTTGAAAACGATTTGAAAATTTCGTCATATCTTGCGTGCGACAAAATGTTCGGTAATTAACGGTTATTTTCTTTTAAAAACAAAATTTACATGTACAAAGATCTACTTCATCTACGGAACCACGTGACACATTCTGTGTTCAAAATTTGTGAAGAAATCACGAACCACGAATGCGCTATCAAGTGTTGAAATTATGTCGTCAACATCTTTTCAGATCTTGCGTGCGACACCATCTTGCGTTCAACATAAAATGTCACTACCTTATCGAGTTTAATGGGTAAAACTAACTATTTGTTGTCTTAGTTTAATCTTCTTAATTAAAAGCGTAATAAAACCGAACTTCCAAGATGAATTTTAATTGAGATTAGCGAAAGAGCGGGCACGCAAGTCGACCTTAAAGTAAAAGAATGATAACACGAGCGTTTGTCGTGTTGTCTTGCGTGCAACACATTGTCCAAAAAGGAAAATGTATATTTTTCTCAGACGTTTTTTAAGTTGAAACCTTGAAACTTCACACACATTTGGGGTTTAATCGCCCCCATGCATGGTAAAAGTCTTGTTGACCCTTGTCAGATTTCAAGGTCACGGCTGGGTCACATGTGGTTCAGAAAACGGATGAAACATATTTTTTCAGAGATTTTTGAAGCTAGAACCTTCAAACTTCAAACAACGCTTTTGCTTAATGATTGTTCAACATGGAGAATTCAAGGTTGATCCTTGAGAAATGTGAAGGTCATAGCAGGGTCTCGCGTGGGTAAAAAAAAAAGGAAATTGTATTGAACTTCAATTTATATAAAACCAAAGTCTGGTTGATCTGTTTTAAGATTTAAGGTCAAATCTGTTATTTAAGGTCAAATCAAATAGAAATTTGTTGATGCTTAAATCTTTGAAATTTCCAACAGGTTTGAGGTTTGACAACTTCTGGACTTTGAAATCTGGTATGGTTGATCCTGGTAATATTAATTAGTCAAAACATCAAGATCAACAATTATAAAATAAGCACTTTCACCAATGTCAAGTGAGCAATAGCAGCAAACGTGAGTCTTATAAAGATTATCACTTTTTGTGTGACCTCAACTTGACCCCTCTGAATGCTCTCAATCATGGAAATTGACCACACTTTGATTATAACCAAACAACATCAAAACTTTGGAATGTATGAAGTTTCAAAGGTGTTGCTTAAAAGGCGTTCGTGAAAATGACAATTGTATGTGTCTGACTTCAATGCGACCCCGCTGCGACCTTGACGTTTGATTTTATCAACCAGACTTTCATCATGTGTGAATGACTTCAAACACTATAAAACTAGTTGAAGAAATTGACAATTTTTCAAAGTTTAAGCCAGATGGCACTGCTGTGACCTTGAAATTTGACAAACATTAACCAGGCGGTCACCTTTTTTTAGAAAATATCCTTAAAGGATCTTTAACCTTACTGTGACCTTGGAATTTGATGAGGTTTAATTTAACTTGCGTAGTGTGCCAAGTTTCAAGGCCCTAGCTTCAAAAACATATGAGAAAACCTCATTGAAAAATGTATATGTTTGACCTCAACGCGACCCTGCTGTGACCTTGACTTTTTCAACCAGACTTTAATCGTGTGTGAACATTATACACTAGAACTGTGTGTATTTTCAAAGCTCGTGCTATAAACGCGCTGAATAAATTGAAAATATTCCACATTTGGATCAGATGTGACCCCGCTGTGACCTTGAACTTTGACAAAGATTAACCAGCAGGTCACTTTTAATGAGGTTTTATAAAAATGCTGAAAGTATGTGAAGTATGTAAAGTCTAACTGATCTAGTATTAAAACATGTAAGACGTGACAACGACAATTTTCCAGTTTGCAAAGGAAATTTAACCTCGCTGTGACCTTGAAATTCAATGTTGTTTAATGTGATGTGCACCATACCTGGAGGTCATTATACTTTGGTTGTGTGCCAAGTTTCAAAGCCCTAGCTTTAAAAACGTGCGAGATAACCTCAATGCTATGACTCGGTGCCGTTGTGAATGATATAACGAACAAAATTATCGTTAATTGTAAAATCATTTGGGTAAATTTATCTTTTCTTTTCGTAATTGGGTTCCAGCATCTGTTGTCTTAACAAAAATCACAATATCAGTCGTGTTTGTCAACTTTTATTTTTTAGCCCCTTTGTCCGCTTTTCGTGCGCACCTTTTGGCACTTAGTCATATAGATATACATATATATATATATACGGCTTCTCTGTGTGTGGGTGTGTGTGTGTGTGTGTGTGTGTGTGTGTGTGTGTGTGTGTGTGTGTGCACGGTGTGTTTGTGTGTGTGTGTGT
The DNA here is from genome assembly GCF_037325665.1 of Littorina saxatilis. Classification (NCBI taxonomy): domain Eukaryota; kingdom Metazoa; phylum Mollusca; class Gastropoda; order Littorinimorpha; family Littorinidae; genus Littorina; species Littorina saxatilis. The sequence goes on from NC_090249.1 coordinate 36,141,270, forward strand.
GTGTGTGGGCAACACCTGTGGATTGTAGAGTTCTGCTTTTTTTGTGATGTGGTCTGGCGGCTTTGGTGTGTCTGTATGTTCGGGCCTTCCTTTGAGAAGCCATAACAGTTATCATAGGGCTTAGAAATAAGCTCTAAAATTCTCAATCCCGTTTGAGTGGACTTCGCCTTCAAAGGTGATTGTGGTGTTTCGGCACTCGGTTACATTTGGCGTCGTCGACAGGGATGGGACTCGACATGATATGTTCAGGAATGGCATTATGGCCTCTGAATCATTTTCGTGCTGTTCCCATTCCACCAACCTGGGAGGGACCTAAGCTTGGCGGGTCCATGGTTCGGAACTTTGGGGACAAAGTTCATTCAAAGGGGGTCGAGTGTGACAGGGAGACTACCGTCGCCCTTCACAGCAGACTCTGCAGAGTTGTTCGCCTTAGAAGTTGTGAGCTATTTATAGCTAGCTCGCCAGGCAACACCTGTGGATTGTAGAGTTCTGTTTGTGATGGGGTCTGGCGGCTTTTGTCTCTTTCTATGTTCTTGCCTTCCTTTGAGTGGGCACAAACTGGTGGATGAAAATGTTCACACGTGCTCTAAGACGGCGAACCGCCACGCTGTCTGTCTCTGTCTCGCGATTCACCCGGCGAAGCCGGGTATTCCTTTAGTATAATATATATGACTAACCGGCATCGTTCGGGCATGCTAAAATTAGTTAGGCCCTATCTATCAAATAGCAGTAGCCTACATGTAGTCGAATACATCTGTCAGTTCATGACTCCTCTATCAGGGTTTCAGTCCGCCGTAGAGTGATATCGCCTCGAACGTTTCGTGTAAGGAAGAGTTTTAACTCGCAAGTTGATTGTGACAAGGGGTTACAATTTGTGGCACACACGAATTGATAGTCAAAGTCTTGCCTTTAGAAAAGTGGGTTGGTTGATAACAGAACAATCTCCATAAACAAAGTAGCTTACATACTACAGGCATAGTTCGCTATCTTGTTTTCAAGTTACCCTCCTCCTGTACGCTATCATATACACCAACACTAATGTACCCAGGCGTATATATTTGATTATTGCTTGGTTTCACTGAAACACAGGGTGGCCCGGGTAGCTCAGGTGGTAGAGTACTGGACTTGTGATCGAGAGGTCGCTGGTTCGAATCCGGACCGGGACGGACACGGGTCAACTTTATGTGCAGACCCAGAGACGGTATCCATCTCCCACCCCCGTGTCACCACAATGGCACGTTAAAGATCTTGGTCATTCTACCATAAGTGCAGATGGCTGATACCACCTAAACACGCAAACATCAAAAAGTCGTGAGGGCGTAAAACTCGAATCGTATAAACCAATTCATGTCCAATATAGGCAATTAAGACCTGACGGACAATAAGCCCCTTAAAATTCACTTCACTGAAACACATACCAAAAAGCATCACTGATCCTGCTTGCTATCTGCGAAGAATGGCAATTGTTGCTGAAATCATTTTTTAAGTGACACCTAGCTATGTCAATCTACGAAATTAAGTCTGCCCAACACACACATCGAGTTATGCGAACTGTCGTGACTGCAATACTGCATTTGAATGCAATGTAGACTAAGTGCTGTGGTATTCGTGGCATGGACTAGTCCGGCGGTTTCGTTACCGCATCGGTTCCGTCTTCAAGACTGAAAGGAAGAAAAACGCCACAACGTTGCAATGCCGTGTATTCAGATTGCACTAGATGTTTGTATAATTATGCAATTATATTTGTTAATAAAGCATAAAAAAATTACATAAAAAAATAAAAAGTCGGCCCACACACACAAACTGAATATCACTCTGGCCTGGGATGAGCCGCGGGGTCTGATTGGTTGAAATAACAAAAGTATCTGAATTTCAGTCAATCACATCTCCCCACGTCAACATGATCTAACCTCGGCCATCGAGGCCGTTATAGTTTGTGGTACACAACGAATTAAGTGATTGGGTGTTCTTAATACATGGGAAATCCTGGCGGCAGATCCAGCTGAGGTGGCGTTCATGACTGCTAACGCGGGAAGCAATTATGTGTCTTTGAGTGACTAACCAGCATCATTCGGGGTCAAAATGGATTTGCAAATTTCAATCCTTAATGTGTGTGTGTGTGTGTGTGTGTGTCGGTGAGTGTGTTTGTTAGGGGATGCCATATGAAAGGCACTTGATGGGCGGGGTCTCAGTGTGGGTTGGGTATGCTATCAGTCCTAATTAATACAACTGCATCATTAATTGTATGGACAATAAATGATCTTAGACAGTATAACTACCATGAGTAGTAGAGTAGAGCTTCCACCCCCCTCACCACGTGATCCCAGTGTCATGTGCCTGTTGGTGTGTGACGAAGATAAAGTCTACATATCTCTGTGGGGTTTGTGTGCGTGCGTGGTGCCTGTGTCAGTCACAGTGGTGTGTGTGTGTCACGTGTGCGTGTAAGAGAATGGTTGCGTGCGTGCGAGTAGCTTGTGGATTTATGCTCTCTCTCTGACACACACACACAAAGACTTGCACACCGTGCACGCACGCACACACACACACAAAGATGCCAAAACCAATGTCTTTTTCACATTTTAATAAAGACATGAATGAAATTGTCAACAGTAATTTCATAGTCTGCTGTGGGCAGTTAAAGATAAATTAAAAGAATCAAAATATCATTGACTTTTATTTTAAATCTCTGGTAAAAACAATCAAAATTAAAATGTAGTCATTCCATTCACAAAACAGTATTTTGTCCAACAAATAAAAACTTTAAAATAAATTTATCATAGACAATGTCTTGTTTGGTTGGAACATGTTTTTTTCTCATGGACGGAATGTGTGTGTTGTCAGCAATGAAGTAAAGAGGGTGAACAGGTCCCAAGCTCAGTGTTGTTGATGTCTATTCCAAAGCTCCAACAGCTGAAAATTAACAGAATTACATAATTAGCAATAAACACTAATACAGAGCTATGGAAAATTCAGTAAGTTTACAAGCAATGCGCTTTAAAGTGTGTGGGAGTGAGTGAATGCGCATGCGCGTGTGTGTGTGTGTGTGTGTGTGTGTGTGTGTGTGTGTGTGTGTGTATATGTATGTGCATGTGTGTGTGTGTGTGTGTGCACATGCTATGGTACAATGCTGCTGATTCCTAACCTGGGTTATATAGGGGTATGCTTTGTTTATTTCTGTTATGCTGATAACTGTAGGCAAATTGCCACTAAAGGGGAAGGGGTGGTTAATTCATAATATCGCTGTACAGTTATGAACGGGAAAGAACTCTTTTCTTACAAAGACCATTTATACTGAATGTAAGGCTTCTTTTTAAGCCTACTGTCTATATGATACTTACCGAGACAGTACTATTCTTGCACATTATCTATTATAGGCCGAAAAAATTGGACAAAACGCTGAGTGGGTACAATTATCTCCCATAACCATGCGCCACCGTGGATCCCAAGCACTGTCCGAGTGCTTCCCCCTTACAGGATGTAGGTGGCGCGTCCTCTTTCTTTATGAGCTGCAGACCCTCAAAAAGCCCATAACATATCAAGAGGGGAGGCGGGAGGGAAACTCTAATAGTACTGTCTCGGTAAGTATCATATAGACAGTAGGCTTAAAAAGAAGCCTTACAGTCAATATAACACTTACCTCGACAGTACTATTCTTGCACAGAATACCAGAGTGGTGTGAGGGTGATATGTAGAGTATTAAACTCCTTAATCAAAATCACTTAAATCCAAGGATTAAGATACCCAGGCAATTTTCGAACAGTACTACCGTAAAAGAAAATATACCCAAGAAACATACCTTAGACTGACGTGACCATGCTAGCAACCACTGCTGTGTGGTGAACTCAATGTCAAAGTCCAGGCCACTCAAAGCTTGAATACCACTGAGTCTACGGCAAGTGGCTAAAGCGATGAGGAACAATTAGTCTTAAAAATCAGCAACTTGATACTGATGCCTGCCAGGGGTTCAAACTCATTGCTACGCAGGAGTTTGAGGACCAGAAAGACATCCCCCTTGGGAAATGAAACCAGAGGTTTAGACACCGCTGCATTGCTAATACCCGAAAGGACATTAGCGATGAGGGAGGACCTGATCAAGTGTTCAGTTCTGCGACCAGTAGCGGCCGCAATCGTGGAAGCGATGGCAGATCTGTATCCAAGAAGAGTCTTAGAAGAAAGACTCTTCTTTTGATACACTTCCACCAGGAAGTTGGCCAAGTCCTGTGTTGAGGGATAAAGCGGCTTTATCCCCTTGGACAAGGCGAAGGTGGCCCAAGCTCTCCAGCGTAAGTCGTAGAGCTGATTAGTTGATCGCCTCTTAGCGTTCAAGGAAAACTCTACTGAACTCTTGTGCAATCCTAGTGCAAGCAGTTTGGAGCGCACAAGAGCCATGCGGTCAAGCACAGACTCTCTGGACGTGGATGAGGGAGGCATGATCGAGGCTGGAGCAGACCTCCCCCGTCCAGATCCAGAGGTAGAGGGTCTACGTGGGTGAGACCGCGAAGATCTGGAAACCACGGAGCTGTTGGCCAGTAAGGCGCGACCAAAATCAGTCTTGGTCGTTCCTGCAGATATTTTGCCAGCACCCTCGGAATCAGAGATGTCGGGGGATAGGCGTAAGCATCGAGGAGCCTCCACAAGAGAGTGAATGCATCCAAGTGGAACGCATTCATGTCTCGAAAGGGGCTGACGTACCTGGGAAGCCGAGCGCTGAATCGAGTTACGAACAGATCGATCAGAGGACGGTCCCACCTTGCCCACAGACGCTGTAGAACGTTGTGAGCGATGGTCCATTCTGTGGAGAGAACCTGATCGCCCCGACTGAGAATGTCGGCCAGGGCGTTCAGTTTCCCCGGAACGAACTGGACTGACATCCGGACCTGATTGGTCTGGCACCAGAGCAGAATCTCCTCCGCCAACAGGGAGAGGGACCGAGAATTGGTGCCCCCCTGGTGGCGAAGGTAAGCTAAGCATGTGGTGTTGTTGTCCCCGTTGAAAATCAGAGGGGCCAAGGACAGGCCGAATGGGAGGGCCCGAAACTCGAACACCGTGCCCTCCCAAACGAACCGGAGCAGATGTCGGTACCCCGGGGCCACCAGGATGTGGAAGTAAGCATCCTGGAGGTCCCAGACATGGCCCAATCGTTTGGCCGGATGGCCAACCGGACCGACGAAGGGGTTTCCATCTTGAACTTGCACCTGTGAAGGTACAAGTTCAAGGTGGAGAGGTCCAACACCGGCCTGAACCGGCCGTCCTTTTTGGGGACGGTGAACAGGCGGGAGCAGAACCCCAGAGAAGGCTGAGAAAGGGGGTAGACCGCCTTCTTCTCGACCAACGAGTTCACCTCGTCCTGAAGAGCCTGCCATCTGGCAGGCTCTCGAGGAGGGGGGAACGTCCAAGGTAGAGCGGACAATGGAGGTTGTGACGACAGCGGTAGAGAAAACCCCGACCACACCACCCTCAAGAAAAACTGGTTGGAGACCAGTCTGCCCCACATGCCGCGGGCCCGAAAAAAGGGAACCGCCGGACGAAAGAGGGGCAACTTGAGGGGGCGTCAACGTAGGGCCGGGACTCACTGAAAATTCTGCTGGCGGGCAGGCGCAGGCTTGCGACCACCCCCCCTGGTGGTGCTGCTTCCCCTTACCTGTCTGAGGACCCTTCGTCTTGCTTGGGAACGCAACAGGCGCCTAAGAGGAGGAAGAAGGAGGCAGTGAAACTGGCTTCTTCTTCTTCTTCTGAGGCTGGGAGCTGGAGGTGACTGTAGCACTTCTCTTACTCCCCGCCGCCGTCGCCGAAGCAGCGAGGCCAACCATCAGAGAATCAGTGCTCCTCTGGCGTGTGGACTCCACCACAGAACGAACAGTGTCCGGATGAAAGAGGGAAGAAGGCTGAGGAAACGTGTTCCTCAGACTCTTCCTCATATCCGGAGGCACTATAGAAGTAGGCAGAAAATGATCACGGAACAGGGCCAATAAAGTGGACCCGTGTTCCAATGGCCAATTCTGCCGCAGACGTCACGCACGATCGCACGGCATGCAAAGCCCGATCCACTCGAACCGTGTCAAGGACCCGAGTGGAATCGGACTCTGCCCGATTGGGAGGGTCCAACAGTGTGGACAGCGTGCTCATCCATGTCAAGGCCTGTGATTGGGCCTCGACTGTGGAAGAAACGGTGGCCTCAAGATTGTGGAACGAAGCAGAGCTCAGTTCCACCTTCTTGACCGAAGGCACCTCCCCAACGAACACATCACCGTCAGCCCCACCCTAAACACTCGAAGTCTGGAAAGGGAGAGTTCGAGAGTCAAAGGGAAAAGGGAGGGACGAAACAGATTGGACACGAGGAAACAGTGGAGGTGCGCCTCCCGAAGGAAAGCATGGCACTGAACCCGCGTCCTCCCGAGGAACATAGGTCGCGTTTGCACGTGAATCTGTACTCCTCAGGCGATGTGCTGCCGCTTCCACCGTGGCACTTAGACTAGGGTGGAACGCGAATTGCCGGCGGCCGGATCGTTCATAAAACGAGCCGCCGGCAGACGCGGCGTGAGCCTCCCGCGCCCGGGCCGAAGCGGACTCAAAGGACGAGAGGGCGTCTCAGGGAAGGACGTCCTGAAACTGTTCAAACGTCCTTCTAGCTGTGCGAGGACGAGCCTCCTGCCTCTCGTCCTCAGACCCCTGTGTGTCAACACTAGACGACAGACGCTTAAGAGAGGCATCCGTGACGTCAAGACGCCGCGTGATGTCTGTCATGTACTGTTGGAAAGTACGAAGCATAGCTTCGGAAGTTCCATCAGAAACCGGCAAGGGTAGAGGTTCAGTGTTAACCTCAGGGCGACCCTGATCCTCCTCCCTATCGTCCTCCGACTCACTCTCCTCTTCACTTCCCGACAACTCCTCAAAAGCAGGAGTGTAGGGAGCTTGAGGGGGAAGAGCCGAAAGCGATGAAGCAGGCTGTGAAGAAACGCCCACAGAAGCAAGAGGCCGCGAAGACCCCTGCCCCAAAGACGAAACGTCTCCAGCAGCCGAAGGGGGAGAAAAACAACAACCCTGCGACTGTTGGGTCAGCCCAGCCAACGAACCCCCGCCATTTATAGACTGAACAGGAACCCATCGGGTCTGATCAGAAAAGAAATGGTCCGGTCCGGTCGGGGGTGCCGATCCGGTCCGGTAGGGTGGTCCGGTCCGGTGCCGTACCATCCGGAGGTCCCGTTCAGCACCGAACCATCGTACCCACAGAAATGTTCGGGTGGTTAGGTCCGGACGTGGACATACCGTACCATCCGGACCCGTAGGTCCGGTGGTCCGGTATGGTCCGGTTCGGTGCCAGACCATCCAGACCAACAGAGGTGGTCGGGTGGTCCGGTACCGGACCATCCGAACCCGTAGATTCGGTCCGGTCCCGTACCATCCGGAGGTCCCGTTCGGTACCGAACCATCCGTACCCACAGAAGTGTTCGGGTGGCTCGGTCCGGACGTGGACATACCGTACCATCCGGACCCGTAGGTCCGGTACCATCCGGAGGTCCTGTTCGGCACCGAACCATCCGTACGCACAGAAGTGTTCGGGTGGTTCGGTCCGGGCGTGGACGTACGTACCGTACCATCCGGACCCGTAGGTCCGGTTCGGTGCCAGACCATCCGGACCCACAGAGGTGGTCGGGTGGTCCGGACCGGTCCGGTAGGGTGGTCCGGTGTTGGACATACCGTACCATCCGGACCCGTAGGTCCGGTTCGGTGCCAGACCATCCGGACCAACAGAGGTGGTCGGGTGGTCCGGACCGATCCGGTAGGGTGGTCCGGTGTTCCGGTCCTGTCCCATACCATCCGGAGGTCCCGTACGGCACCGAACCATCCGTACCCACTGAAGTGTTCGGTCCGGACGTGGACCTCCGTACCATCCGGACCCGTAGGTCCGGCGGACCCGTAGGTCCGGTGGTCCGGTATGGTCCGGTTCGGTGACAGACCATCCGGACCAACAGAGGTGGTCGGGTGGTCCGGTACCGGACCATCCGAACCCGTAGATTCGGTCCGGTCCCGTACCATCCGGAGGTCCCGTTCGGTACCGAACCATCCGTACCCACAGAAGTGTTCGGGTGGCTCGGTCCGGACGTGGACATACCGTACCATCCGGACCCGTAGGTCCGGCATGGTCCGGTTCGGTGCCAGACCACCCGGACCAACAGAGGTGGTCGAGTGGTCCGGTCCCGACCGGACCACTGGTCCGGTACCGTACCCTCCGGACCCGTAGGTCCGGTGTGTTCCGGTTCGGTGCCAGACCACCCAGACCAACAGAGGTGGTCGGGTGGTCCGGTCCCGACCGAAACACTGGTCCCGTACCGTACCATCCGGACCCGTAGGTCCGGGGGGTCCGGCAAGGGCCAGAGGTACTGTCCCGCACCGGACCCTAAGGTCCGGTACGGTCCCGTACCATGGGTCCCGTCCGGACCAAACCCGGAGGTCAAGTCCAGTCGGGACCCGTGGGTCCGGTTCGATCCCGACCCGTAAGCCTGGAACGTTCCGGACCCTTGGTCCGGACCATCCGTCACCCGAACACCAGACGCTAAGGAATGGCGTGGGGTCAAGACGGTCCGGTCGGAGGTGTCGGTCTGAGCAACAGAAACAATGTTCCCGTCGCCCTGACCATTCGACAGAAGTACCACGTTCTGTCGAACACCTCCACGTCCAGTAACTAGTCGGCCGGAGCGTTTCAAGAGGGACAGCCACCAGTCACACGGACGTCAGAGGGAACCGTAGTAGCAGTGGTCGTAGGCACGAAGCCTGAAACCCCTGCCCCCACAGGACCGCCCTGAACGGGGTCAATTCGCATCCCAACCCCAGCGGGGAGGGAATTCAGAGACCCCGTCATCTCCTCCGATCTCCCCCCCCCAGGAGGCCGAAACTACTGTCAAAACAGCAGCAGACGACCCAGCGAGGGAGTTCAGAGGAGGACCCGTGTCGAGGAGGGTACAGGAGAGGCACCGGAAAAAGAAAGATTTTAATGCCAACTGCACCCGGTGTTCCCAGGCGGTCACCCATCCAAGTACTAACCGGGCCCGACGTTGCTTAACTTCGGTGGTCGGACGAGAACCGGTGTTTTCAACGTGGTATGGCCGTTGGCTGTCAAAACCTGAGTCTCTCCAGTAGCCCCTAGATCGGATTCACCAACCCCCAAAGAGGGTTGGGAATCGACCTGCCCCCGGATTCGAGCCAGGGGGGAGAAGGAAACCTTCCCCCCAGGCTTGAAACCGGGAGGAGCTGAAGCCTGAGACTGAGGGCCGGACAACGGCGTCGAAGGGGGGGAAGCCTGTTCCACTGAAGGAGAAGGAGAAAGAAGCTTTTTCTTTCCCCTCGAACTTCCCCGAACCTTCGACGGCGCAGCCCCGCCCGAAGTCCCAGGCTCAAGCCCAGCCTGTTTGAGCAAGCTCGCATTGAGCTTGCTCAAACAGGCTTTCTCCGCCCTCCCTCGCCGCAAACGCAAAGCGTTTGGGGAGGGAGAGTCGGAGCGCCGAAAGATCCCCTTCTCCGTGCGTAAAACATGACGCTGGGCGCCCGGAGAAGGGTTGCCCCCGGCAGACTCTGGTTCCGTAGAACCAGAGCCCAAAACAGGACGAGACATCCTACCTCGCCCTGAACGTACCCTTAACTCATTCGAGGCGCAGCTAAATTTCCCCTGTGTTCCCTGCCAACGCGCGATTTAGAGCCATTTTGAAAAAAATATTAAAAATCAACAACACAAGATAACCTTACATACCTTATGTTTTTGCAAAGTTTGAAACTTACTCTTTTAGAAAATATATGAAACATTTGAAAGTACATACCTTTTGTTGTCTTCATATCCACGCAAAATATCCAATTTGAAGCAAAACAAAAAAACTTTCTACGTCATGGGTTCATCATACACAATGTCATGATCGACACTTGCATTGCCCGAATCATCACCCAAATGATCGTCCATTGGCACAAAATCGTCACCAGAATCTAAAATATCATCTCCACTATCATCATCACTGAGGTCAAGATCAGAACCGTACTGAATAACACGTTCTAGCACTCTTTTCAAGTTACTACGTCTCAGCAGAACGATCCGCCATCTTGGAAAAGTCAAAACACGTGGGTCGCACACCGTCAACAAAATTTTTATTAATCCCAACAATTTAAGGGAAGGAACTGTTTACAGTGAATGGTACCACTGTAGACAGATAGAAGTTCATTGCAGGGGTTGTTTCCCTTGGTCAGCAGGACCGTTTACACCGTTAAAAATTCGTGATATCCGTCGGAACTCAAGTGCCGGCACGCAGCCAACGCTAAACACAGATGTCGGAATTCCAGTTCCGACGCGCCTCGAATGAGTTAAAGACCGAGAATTAACAAAATTCAAAGAAAATTTAGGTCAATACTCAAGTGAATGCGGCGAAACGAGAAGCAGACGACCGGTCACCACGAAGTAGGACGGGAGGCACGCCGAGTCCGCCACACAAAAACGGAGGCACAAGTTGAAGGAAACACAACGTAGCCTCAAGCCAGAAGTGGAATAACACACAATAATCCAACAGGTGATAGTCCACACAGAAAAGGAGCCTCTTAGTCCAAAATAATCCGGGAGCGTAGCAGAAACACAGCCGGTCTGACACGCGCGAAAAAAGAAAGAGGACGCGCCACCTACATCCTGTAAGGGGGAAGCACTCGGACAGTGCTTGGGATCCACGGTGGCGCATGGTTATGGGAGATAATTGTACCCACTCAGCGTTTTGTCCAATTTTTTCGGCCTATAATAGATAATGTGCAAGAATAGTACTGTCGAGGTAAGTGTTATATTGACACACACACACACACACATGCACGCACACTCTCTCTCTCTCCCTCTCTCTCGCATTATCTGAAAAGTGCTATGTAAATAAAACGTTATCTCTCAATATATTGAAGTACATGTACAGACAAAAGTTGTCCTGAAACTCGCTGACCATTTATACTGACACACACACACTCACACTCTCTCTCTCTGATGACTTATTTATCTTTTTAATAATCATAAAATCTGTATATATATATATATTTATAATCTGATAGATGTGAATAACTAATAGTAATGATTCATATGCTACTATCTGCTGTAGGCGCAAATTAAATGTGAATATGCAGTCTACCAAAAAAATTCTTTTAAAAAATAGACAAATGTTCAGCGAGTGTGAGACATCTTATAGTAAACAGTTATACTGTAAAGAGAATGTCAGACATAAGCTAGTAGTTAGTTAGTAAAATTAAAACTGCTGGGGTAATGAACAGAAATTATATCTACATTGGCAAGCAAAAAAAATTCTTAGGACAAAAACAAATTAAGATAAGCATGCATTTTCATTATATAAATTAATTTGCTGAATGCAATAAAGAACCATAAACTAACTTGTATGTATATATAAGCTTGAATGCAGGACAGGTTAAGAGCAATGGTGTCAAGCCCATTTGCATAAATTTCAAATGATCAGATCTAAATAAATATGGCAACTGTTGTGCGGAGGATATATATTTTTCTCACACTAAACTCATAAACTAAAAGTTGGAAAAATAAATAAGTCCCAAAAAGGGGGGGGGGGGGGGGGTCCAGGTTCCTTGCAAGGTCTGGGGACAGCTAGTGCCCCAATTGGGGTCCAGTGAGCGAAGAGCTCGGAAAGTTAGAGCATTTTTGTGATTATTGACACAATGTGGAGCCACTACATGTAAAGCAATGCAAACAATCTGCACCTGCCTTCTTTTTCTTACTCAAAAACTCATCCAGAAACTATTTCCAAAATCAAGAATTCTGGATTTCTGGATGAAAAATGTCATCCCTGGACTTCCGCTATCCTTTCCTGCATGAGCTCAGCAGCACCCTGTCCTTTCATTTTGTCTCTTTTATATATTGGTTACCATCAGCCTAAATTCATGCATGTACATGTGTCTCTGTTTCATCACAGACCTAGAATCTCATAATGAACACCAGAGGCTCTTAGCACGTACGCACACCCTGGTTTCCTGACTATGCCATACAAAAAGCTGAAGCAAATTCAACACTGAAGAATAGCATTGAACCGTTTTATGCTTATACTGAAACTCTATGTTAGAATAGCGAATCAGAATCCACAGAAGGGCAGCTGAAGTTTGCTTCTACCTGACAAAACAAATAGAACTTGTAGAACTTCACTACACCAGTACAAGAATAAACCCAAACAATTACAGCATGGTACCAGTATATGACTTTCCAGGGAATCCAGCAATTGTCAGTTGAACATGTATCTTCTCGTTCCTTGATTTACAAAAATCAAATTACATCAAAATGACATTCAGAAAAAAAAGGATATGAGCAATATGACTAAAACTGGAAAGTGAGCATGCTACCATTTGTAAAACCAAACTCTTTAATTAAGTTAACACTTCAGATTCAATACTTCAAATGTTGATGTACAGATTTTGATTTGACTGTTAATAGCTGAAATGAATCATGCAGATTAGCATCTGAGATTTGTTAAAAGCTAGTTTCCCAAACATCCTTCTCTCTCCCCCACCTTGTCCCCCACCCCCCACCCTCTAATTCTAACCACTTGTGTGTGTGAAATAGATGCCTGAAATAGACACAATATCTTCAAACTCAGGCACGGGAATTGTCCATGAAATCGCGTATCTCCGCAAAAAGGAAATTACGTTTCAGTGAAAACATAAAATTGTCCGCGGCAAAAAAAAGGTAAATTAAATTACATGTATATTGTATACATACTATTGTCTCTCTATCCATTATTTGCTTACACGAAAACTATCAAAATATTGGTCTAAAATGCTAAAATTCGTTTTCCTTCATGGGGGCTCCCCTGTTCTCCCCAACGGGGCTCTGCCCCTGTATCCCTCGGCCTATTTTCAGAGTTTTTTTCTATTTTGGAATTCCCATGCCTGAAACTACATTGTATAAACAAATCAGACTTCTTAGGATATTGCACAAAGTAATGGTGAGTAACCCATACATAACCCCACAGTCAGCATGCATAAATATGTATACATAAAAAAAAAAAAGAATCTGAAACCAAAGGCATCATTTACCTGGCACTGGAAAATAACAAGTCAGAAATTGTATTAATGTGATGAAGTTACTCTTTGTTGAAGTGAAAACATACATTAAAACTGGATATTAATTGCAAGAACAGAAAGGTGACATTTTTAGAGCAGCAAAGCAATCATTCAGTGGTATTTGTTCAAAATCAAAGCAGAACAAAATTCTGAAAAAAGGAATTTGCTGAAGAGCAAAGTAAAGAACATGAGATAACTTGACTTTATACATTGTAAAAACAGCAAAGGACACAAAACACATGGAGATTTATCCAGAATAGGCTTTTGTTTCTTTCTTTTTAAATAACAATTTTGAATTTTTGAAATCGGGTTGAAGATAAGCAGCTCAACAATGAGGCGACCCCAGCTTTTAACTTGTGTGTAAATCATACATGGCAGACATCTGTAATGCCTGTCTTACAATGTGCCGAATATCCTTGCGAATATGAACATGTTGTATACGGCAAAAAAGAGGCGAATGGACAGGAAAAAATATTGAAAATTCGAAGCCTTATTTGCGAATGCATACAAATCCATATACGAATGTCTTGCGGATGTATTACGAACGTTGCGAGTGGCCTTGCGAGTGTTGCGAGTGCTTGCAAACATTTTACGAATAAAGCGATTATGCAATTCGCATTGTTCGTAATACTGCTCTTACACTGTGCCGAATTTCCCTTGCGAATAGAATTCACCAATAATTCGTAATGATCGGGACATGGTCGCAAGACATTCGTAAATGTTCTTAACCATTCGCCACCATTCGTCTCTTGTTGTGAGTATTAGCAACATGCTCCTAATATTCGCAAGGAATGCATATTCTTCAGTATTCGCAAGCCATTCGTAATCATCGTAAATGTATTCGTAGCGCTCGCAAGGCCAAGGCATTCGCAATGATCGGTACACATTCGCAAGCACTCACAACTATTTGTAAGACATTCGCAAGAAATGTGTATATGAACATGTTGTATTTGGCCAAAAAAAGAGACTAATGGACAGGAAAAATATTGACCATTCGAAGCCTTACGAATCCTTGCGAATGTCTTACGAATGGTTGCGAGTGCTTGCGAATGTCTACTGATCATTGCGAATGCATACGAATCTATATTTGCAAGGATATTCGGCACAGAGTAAGACAGGCATAACGAATGTTTGCGAATGCCTTGCGAGCCTGACGAATACATTGCGATGATTACGAATGTTTGCAAGGATATTCAGCACAGTGTGAGACAGGCATAACGAATGGTTGCGAATGCCTTGCGAAATCTTACAAGTACGTTGCAAAAAAGTTAAGAATATGACTTCTTTGCGAATATTAGGAACATGTTGCTATGTTCAAAACAAGAGACGAATGGTGGCGAATGGTTAAGAACATTTACGAATGTCTTGCGACCATGTCCCGATCATTGTGAATTATCGGAAAATTCTATTCGCAAGGGCAATTCGGCACAGTGTAAGAGTTTTCTCCGCACACCTAGATTTACTGAAGAATGATAAAGGACTAAAGGAATGTGCTCATGTCAAGTCAATAACACCGCATTAATCTCAGGACTCAAGAAACGATAACTGAGTCCAGAAAATAACATGTACAAACTACAATAAACTGCAGAATCGCTTATATTCCTGAAAGCTGTATCCAAAGAGCAGTACATGTATAACAAACGCCAAAACACGTCACTCATTAAAACCAAAATGGGATGCAAAACAACAAGGTGCCATTGACCGTTCATGTACAGTTTCTAAATTTTGTTTCCATGATGTATAGTCAAACGAACTCAAACAAATGAACACACTCAGAAATGCCCAAATGAATGGAATTAAAGCAACTGGTATTTAAAGAAAATTGATGGTTAACTCACCTTTGGGAATGTTGAGTTTGTTGGAGATGAGAACATCGGCTTGCACATGGTTCATGTTGATGTAGAGGGTCTCAGGGTTTGACTGCACACAAAAAAGATAAACATCAACCTTGGTTCTTGTGATTGTATGAATGATATACAATATAAACAAATATCAGATAACATGCACAAATCTTGGCACTTATGATGCAAGTCATGCCGATATGGCAGCTAGTCAAGTAAGTTTAACAACACAGCAATTAAGCCCCCCCCTAAACACATACACATTCTCAATCCCAAATCTCACAGATTTTCACTGGAAATTACTGAAAAAGCCATACCATGAAAAGATCGTAGAGTGTTTCCCCCATGGAGTCTCGAACATGGTCGTCAACCACTGAGAATGTACGACAGAAGTGCTGCAAAAAGACAAATACAGTAAAACAGCTAGATGTAAAAAGATTTGCTACCATCAAAAAAGAAATTCAGCTCTTTAGATCACTACTATTGCTTCAAGTATACTCCTTCTTTACAGATGGTATTCTAAAGATATATCTTAATGCTGAAGTGAGCAGCTGCCAAATTGCAAAGTTTACCAATACATACAAAACGTGTATGTGTTAGCTCAAATACTATACAGGAGAGCTTTTTTTGTTGTTGTATATAACTGCTCAGGAAAGTTTTCAATTTCTTTCCTTATCCCTGAGGAGAAAACGTTTGACGTCCTCTAAAGCAGCATCAAATCTGACATATTTTACACCAAGCATCATTTCTTTGTAAACAGTGAATGCACAGCATCAATGATCCAAGCATGCATCACAGAAGAAAATGAACGGCTTAAAGGGGGTCCTTAACTGAGCCGGAAGTGGACTTCGTCATTTCTTTTTACCGAAAAATCAATGCTAAAGCCTGGCCAGCTTCGTGAAGTATACTTCGCGCAGTCGACTTCACCCAGTTAAGGACAGGCTTTACGTGTCGCAAAGGAGTTTCTTATACTCTTCCAAATGTCCAACAACCACGAACAGATCAACTGACAGAATTTGGCCTGAGGTACAATTAAGACTACCCTGCACGTCCATACCTCAAGAGTAATGCTGGCTTGTCGCTGGCTGTCGGCAGAGTCTGTGTTACCCATGGCAAACAGCAAGTTGTGAATCACACGCATCTACAAATCAACAGGTAAAGAAAAGTTAGTACAAACCAACTTGACAATAGTTATACACTGGGACCCCCCTTTTAAGACCTCCCAACATTTGGGAACATCAGGTCTTTAAAAAGGAGGGAGTCTTTAAATGGAGGTAAATTTCAATCAATCAATCAATATGAGGCTTATATCACGCGTATTCCGTGGGTACAGTTCTAAGCGCAGGGATTTATTTTTTTATTTTATGCAATTTATATCGTGCACATATTCAAGGCGCAGGGATTTATTTATGCCGTGTGAGATGGAATTTTTGTACACAATACATCACGCATTCACATCAGATCGCAGCCATTTTGGCGCATATCCTACTTTTCCCGGCCTATTATTCCAAGTCACACGGGTATTTTGGTGGACATTTTTATCTATGTCTATACACTTTTGCCAGGAAAGACCCTTTTGTCAATCGTGGGATCTTTAACGTGCACACCCCAATGTAGTGTACATGAAGGGACCTCGGTTTTTCGTCTCATCCGAAAGACTAGCATTTGAACCCACCACCTAGGTTAGGAAAGAGGTGAGAAAATTGCTAACGCCCTGACCCAGGGTCAAACTCGCAACCTCTCGCTTCCGAGCGCAAGTGCGTTACCACTCGGCCACCCAGTCCAATTTACAGAAGTTATGAACAGAACATCTGATAAATCAAGGTCTTAAAAAGGGGGAAAGTTGTAAATTAATGGGTCTTAAAAGGGGGGTTCCACTGTAAAACAAATTCTTATATAGCACTATTCACAGAACAAGTACAGATCCAACAGGGCACTTTGAAAGCATTTGATAATATACAAAAAACATTACCATTAAACGTTTCACACATAAAATTACTTCATTCAATTACATATCAAGAGAATGCACAGCCAGCAATTCTGATTGAATAAATTACATGACTTTTATCTCATCAACTGTCATGGACTCTGGTGCCATAATGAAACGTGCCTGTGGTTACGCCAGTTGAAAGAAGGCTTTGACAAATGTCCTCACCATAATAAACCATGCAGTTTTTTTTCTTCTTCTTCTGCGTTCGTGGGCTGAAACTCCCACGTACACTACGTGTTTTTTGCACGAGTGGAATTTTACGTGTATGACCGTTTTTACCCCGCCATTTAGGCAGCCATACGCCGCTTTCGGAGGAAGCATGCTCGGTATTTTCGTGTTTCTATAACCCACCGAACTCTGACATGGATTACAGGATCTTTTTCGTGCGCACTTGGTCTTGTGCTTGCGTGTACACACGGGGGTGTTCGGACACCGAGGAGAGTCTGCACACAAAGTTGACTCTGAGAAATAAATCTCTCGCCGAACGTGGGGACGAACTCACGCTGACAGCGGCCAACTGGATAGCCTACAAATCCAGCGCGCTACCGACTGAGCTACATCCCCGCCCAACCATGCAGTGATAACCTCCATACATAGAGAAAAGAACATTACAAAGTACAAGACCTGGATAGGCTTCAAGTTCAACAAACGACAAACTCTTAGACATATATATGCATCCCAGTACAGTTTGGGAAGTAAAGCATTTGTACATTCAAGTAGAATTAAAAGTTGAACAACCTACGTGGATTAATTTTTCTGCTATCTCGTTTGATTCACCCGCCAAAATGCTGAAACAAATGAACACAAAATCAACAAATCTTTGAATGTACTTTTGTATTCTGATGCCCATTCCATTGGCTCTTGCATGGTCTGATAAAAATAAACAAACATGAAAACCCAAAGGGTCAAAAGAGCAAGTAATAACAAATATAAAAGTTAAAAAGAAGTAATCCCTGGTGGTTTATGGTATCAGTCATAAAAGGAACATACAATTCTCATACAAAAAGGGGAGCGGAATGGATCTCTGGATCAAACATCATACATATTTAACTCATTGGCACGTGGCAGGGTCATTAAAAGACACTAAAGTGACCCTGAGAGTAAAAAGCTCAGGAAGGGAGAAAAAGAACTCAATATTATAACTCATTTGTCTGAGCCGAAACAATTCTGTCACGTCAGCAAGCACATTTTCTCTTCATAGTCATACCCAATCGTCTTGGCAACCGCAGCTTGTTGAACAAACACTGGGAGTGGCGCATTCATCTTCGCAGCGGCCAGATCTGAAGATAAAATTAAACAGAATATTCCAGCGAATTTCAAATGTAGGCAAATGCACAAAACCCTTGAAATAATTTTGGAGGCAAATTAAGCCAGTCATACAGGAGGGAGTTTGGGCTAGATAAATAGCCCTATGAAAACTGCTATGCGAAAGCAAAGGTTCACAATTAAGAGTATACTAGGTGACAACTGCAGCCAGACCCTATCACAAACAGCTCTCCACATCTCACAGGGGTAACGCACTTGCGCTCGGAAGCGAGAGGTTGCGAGTTCGACCCTGGGTCAGGGCGTTAGCAATTTTCTCACCTCTTTCCTAACCTAGGTGGTGGGTTCAAGTGCTAGTCTTTCGGATGAGACGAAAAACCGAGGTCCCTTCGTGTACACTACATTGGGGTGTGCACGTTAAAGATCCCACGATTGACAAAAGGGTCTTTCCTGGCAAAAGTGTATAGGCATAGATAAAAATGTCCACCAAAATACCCGTGTGACTTGGAATAATAGGCCGGGAAAAGTAGGATATGCGCCAAAATGGCTGCGATCTGCTGGCCGATGTGAATGCGTGATGTATTGTGTAAAAAAAATTCCATCTCACACGGCATAAATAAATCCCTGCGCCTTGAATATGTGCGCGATATAAATTGCATAAAAAATTTTTTTAAAAAATAAAAATCCCTGCGCTTAGAACTGTACCCACGGAATACGCGCGATATAAGCCTCATATTGATTGATTGATTGATATACCGACATACCAGAAACATTCATTTTCATTTTGATTTATGCCTTTGACCCCGTCCGTGGCATAGGCCGCCAACAAGAGCTCGCCAGGCACTCCGATCCTGGGCCAATCTCTCCAGTTGTCTCCAGGTGTAGCCGATGTGTTTCACCTCTGCCTCCAAGTCACGACGCCAGGTGTTCGACATGATGGTCGTCGGCTCGGTGGTTTCCAGAGGCATCTGGCTTTCGCCACCATGCTTCATAAGCTCTCCAGCTGGAGATCCATCTTCTCCCAGGGCCGAACTGTTCCTTGTATTTCTTGTTGACGTTTCTGTAACGGGTATTTTTTTCCATGGATGGGTTGTTAGCCCTTCGCACAACCCCCAACCTGGAGGGCCAGGGTGTATACTTAGTCTGGCCCCATTCACCTCAGACCTGTCCGGCGTGGTTACACCTGCCAGGAGCACTATGAAGGCTCCGGCCGGCATAGCTCTTTGGATCATCAGGGCACGCAAGCTGCTACGCCACGGCAAGGCATATACACCAGTAGCAGACCAGAAACATAGAGCTATAATAAATAGTTCCCGCTCAAGGCAGGGAGACAACTACGTCAATGCAAAGCAGCTGCCGTGAAACGAGGACTACTGCGTCACCTTGTCACCCTCGCCCCGATTTGCATTTCAACTTTGCCCCCAAAAGTTCCAAGCCGGGACCTGCCAACTGAGGCATTTCCAGTCCCCCACACATTCGTTGGGATGAAAACAGCATGAAAATGTACCATTGGCCATACATAGCAACATTATTGGTCATACCATGTATCCACTGAGTAAGCATTTCTCTCAGGAAAAATTGTACAGTGGTACCTCCCTTTCGAGACTCCCACACATCTGCCAAAATCAGGTCTTTCAACAGGGAGGGAGTATTAAAATGTTTTGTTTCTGGCAGTGATGAAAAATGTGAGAAATCAGTGTCTTACAAAGGTAATTTAAGGGTGGGGTACACTGTTTTAGGAGATACGAAGTAACTATAACTCCGCTACACAAAACATTCACCTTCCATCAGATCTTGTCTTGGTTTGATGTCGTCGACAGCTGGTCTTAGCAAACCCACCAGACCAGACAGCAGATGATCAGCAACCTCATAGTCCATCAGTTCTTTGATCAGTTCAATGGCTGCACACATTTTAAGCGCAAGTTAAATGTACAGCTGTCACAGAAAAGTTTCTCTCACACCACCCTCACTGCAGACATCTAAGAATTGCAGCATGTTCTGGTCAGTTGCTAAAACATGAATATATGCTTAAAAGTCATGCTCACACACTCACTCACTCACACACACACACACACACAGCCTTACATACAGAAACACACACACATTCTCATGCATGCACGAAGGCAGTAGCACATACAGAGGCACAAATTCACACAGATACCATGCACACCATCATGCACACATATACACAGTAACACACACATACATGCAATCATGCACAAAGGCACATGCATCCACAGAAACACTGCAGCACAAATGCACATTACAATATCTTAATGTTCCATACCTTCAAACTGCACCTCCAGATGTAGTGTGCGCAGGAGATTCAACAGGGGTTCCACAATGTTTGGATTGGCTTGTTCAACAATGGGCTGCCATGGAAAAGTTTGTTGTTCAGTTAATCTCCTCTTTAGGACACTCCTCCCTCCCCTCTTTTTTTAAATTTTTTTTACATATTTGTTTTATACATTAGTTGAATAAATGTCTTTGATGGCGTCACATCCGTTTCAAACAAATGTCAATTCTGCACTGTGGTGACCTCATTTTTCATTGAAATTTTGGTGAAGCAATCTTTGGCTCAGACCAGACTCTGGGATTGCATTGGAGGCTTAAATTTTAGTTAAAAAGTCCATTGATATTTTTAATATCCTAATTAAAATTGAACTGTCAATAATGAATTAAAAAATGATCGCACTGTATTCTTTATTATTCTTTACTGACTCCAACAATGTATAGATATGTCATGTTCACTCTAAACATATGCTCAACATAAAAGAAAGTTGGTTTATGCAAATCAGTTGATATGTTGTCATGTCAGTCTCGCCTAGCCTTACTAGCCTTGATGGCTGATCCCGGTTTTTCAGTGTTGACTTTTTGGTCATTTTGTTTTAGGCCCACAGATTGAATAAATGTTTTGATATCGCTTTATGCAATTTGTTTTAAAGATTCCCCTATCCCCACTCCCTTTTCAAACATAGCCTTTTACGATTTTTTTTTGCAGTATCTCAAGGGCTTAGAGGATGTTGCATCCACAGCAGCTTGGTTTTAACTGCCAACATTAATTTTATTCAGAAGAAAAATTCCCCTTTTCAAATTCAGCTGCCTCAAGTGTGGTAGCTTTTTAAGCTAAAAGGTTGCCTGCAATGTAAATAAAACCCTGGACGGTTTGTGATCAAGTTATAATGGAAATCCAAAAACAAATAGACTGCCAAATATATCTCTGTCAATGTAACGTTTTATTTTGTCAATAATTAAACGTTCCAACAACATACTGTTCTTGTTTTTTTTATTCAAGTTATAATAGTTAACCTCACACGGAAAATATTTCTCAGTGTACCTGTACAACACGCAGGGCATGTGCTGCCATCTGCTGTGCCTTGGGGGAGTTGCAGGGCAGAAGAGCGATCAGACCTTTGTAGACTTGCATCTGGAAGCGAGGGTTACCCTGTGCCAGCATCAACAGCAGGTTGCGGCAAGAGTCCTGTGCCTCGTCTGTCTTCACTTTTGCCAGGCATTCTGCCACTGCACGGATTCCTGGGTGAAACACGAAGAAGACATAATTTTTAACTCTTTTTTGATCAGTTTGCAAAGTTTTTAATTTGGGCTGTGGGGGTGGAAAATCTGTCAATTCTACCCTAAACTCAGCAGTATGCTTGTTCAGAAAATAAAACCTACATTCAACAGCTGAATGAAAGGATTTTTTCCCACTAGTCTGTCAATATGATGTGTTTATCTTCCAACATGCTCTAATCAATAAAAATACCTTTTAAAAAAAAACTGTGACTACTGCAGTTGCTGTATTTTGTGTACACTTTGTAGTTTCCTGATGCCAACGAGCAAAACTTTAACTTAACCCCCCCCCCCCCCTTTAAGAGCCCCCAATCTAAGATTTCCCCCCTTTAAACACCTTGCTTTTTCAGATATCCTGTTCATAACCGCTGCAAATACACCTCCAGTTTTAGACTCACTCCTTTTTAAGACCTGCACAATCTTCTCAGATTTTTTGTTTAGGTCTTAAACTGGGGGGTTCCACTGTATCTTGTTCATTAACTAAAGAACCAAAAAATGCTATACAGTATTTACACAAAATATTGTGATGAGTGGAAACCCTGGGTCATATATCACACACATATCACATATCACACACACACACATCACACACTTACCGTAGCTCTCACAGATGAGCTCTTTGTACTTGCGTCCAGCATTGGCAATGTGGTGCAAGCATACCAAAGCAGCTGTCTTGTCTACTTCCTTGCCTTGCTTCACTCCCAGGATCTCCAACAGTGTTAGCACACCACCAACTTCCAGAAACTCTGCCATGAACTTGTGTCTGAAAAAGTTAAGGCAAGAGTATCATTTACTCGATCATGCAGATGAGCGTTTTACATACAGCTAATGATCACACAAAAAGCAATAAAATGTTATTACACAATATTAGCAAAAAAACCAGACAATCCTTTAAGCAAACATGTAACTACTCTTCCTATTAAAAAGAACTGAATTGAAAGTAAACAGACAATTAGTATACGGCTATATGCTGAGACACTAGAAATGTAAACACACTCACTCATGATCTAGACACATTACACTTGCACAACTATGCACACTTTCATTTTTACAATGAAAGGCTTCTTTGTAGTTTCCTGATGCCAACGAGCAAAAGATGTGTATTTAAGTATTTTTAACTTAAATTAACTCATGAATATGTTAAAAGTCTCCATACAAATTGGATTTTAAGATGATAATCCTCAAAAGACATTCAGTAACGTTAAAAGTCTTCATACAACTTGAATTTTAAGGCATCAAAAGTGTTTGAACACATGTTCTTACCCGCTGGAAGCAGAGAGGAAGATAGAGATGGTTTTCAGCTGTTCTGTCAAACAGGTGCCATTCATGTATCTACGAAAGGTCAAGGTCCACAACTGCTAGACTTCAGCATCAATTGCTCCATACAAATGTGCACTTGAATAAGAACATCCTTCCTGCACTAGCTAGCTTGCATGGACACATATTAAAAATATATATAATTAACAGTCTGGCTTCTTTTTGTGTTTGCTTTGTGCGCTGAGTGACGGATTAGATTTATATATATGTATACTATAACAGCATGTCACCAAGGTCAATCATACTAAAAAATTCTATTCTACGCGAGAAGCTGCCGGAGTGTTGAGTTTTGGTGTGTGTAGAAATAAAGGGATACTCTTGTCTCGTCTGTGTAAGAGGTTTATTTGACGGATCAACACTAGAAATAGAAGAAATTAAGGTACCTCAAAAATATGCGCTGATATTCAAAGGGAGAAGGAGATCGACGAGAAGGAGGCAGAGGGGAATGCATGAATTCAAAACACATGGACAATGGTGACAAAGGGATTTCCTTACTATTTTGAAGAAGACATTTGAAAGAAAACAAATGTCTTGAAAGGATACGTGAGACGCAGCCATGCTGTCAGTCTCGCCAGGAACAAGCTTCCCGCCTGAGCGAATTCTTGTTCCAGTTCTGGCCCCGTCTTGTTCTGATTCTGAACAATGAAATCATCCAAAATCTGTTTGCGAACGGGTTTTGATCCTTTATCCCACTCCTGCAAAATGTTCATCACCCGCGAAATTGATGTCTGTTGTTTTGCAGACCCCATCTTGAATATTTCGAAACAATCACAAGATCAAATACTGATTACGAATACACCACACGTAATACTAATCGTCAGGTTCGTCTTAGTTCATCTCTTTTTCCTGGAAAATCTAAAACTAAAATGCGCTTTTCACTCTCTTTTTTTCGTGGCTGTTGTTATGTTGCTACACCACCATTTTGTGTGAAAATGCATCGCCTCCTGTCATTGGATCGTGAACCACAAAATAATAAGCCAATCAAAAGTATTGGCACAATTAGTCTCGTTTCGCTTTCAAAATCACTCGCTGCCACAGGAGCTAGTATCACTCAGTATCCTACTCTCTTATTCTTACTGAAGTATTTCTAACATGGTAAATACAGTGCAGGTAACGAAGTAGGAAACTTCGATCGACCGGCGCTTTGATACACGCTCGATCCCGACCGGTTGGTTCTCGCCGGGGGCGGGGAGTCTGTTGCCGGAAACTGTCAGATCACCAGCAGGACCCAGAGAGTTTTATAAAAGGTATACGGCCCAACCGAAGCAAAAAAAACTCGCGTGAAAAAGAGAAGTCTGGACTTGTTGGCCCTAGGTGATAATTAAGAGCATGCTCCCGAGTTTGGCCCTTCTCCTGGTACTGGTACTGGGTAAAATCCTTGCCTAAAATTAAAAATTGTACTGAAAAGAGAAAACAAGTCGCGTAAGGCGAAATTACTACATTTAGTCAAGCTGTGGAACTCACAGAATGAAACTGAACGTAGTCCGCCGCAAGTGCAAAAGGCAGTGAAAGTGACGAGCCTGTTTGGCGCGGTAGCGGTTGCGCTGTGCTTCATAGCACGCTTTACTGACTGTACCTCTCTTCGTTTTAACTTTCTGAGCGTGTTTTTAATCCAAACATATCATATCTCTATGTTTTTGGAATCAAGAACCAACAAGGAATAAGATGAAATAGTTTTTAAAACGATTTCGGAAATTTAATTTTGATCATAATTTTTATATTTTTAATTTTCAGAGCTTGTTTTTAATCCAAATATAACATATTTATATGTTTTTGGAATCAGAAAATGATGAAAAACAAGAAATTCCTCCGAGGTAGGAAAAACACCCCCGTCCTTACCATTCTCACTGCCAGCAACTGAGAAGGTTATTTCCCTTTGACCATTAATATGTCCCTCTATAAGTCCTTGTAGAATCTTAATCCACCAATAACTCCCTAACCGTGTGTTTGACTGGTCCCAATTTTTGTAAGGACCGTCTCAGGAATGTATAGAACCTGTTCACCAAGTTTGGTGACGATCGGTCCGTTCATTCTTGAGATCTATATGCGAACACAAACACACACACAAACAAACAAACACATCGACCGAATCCTATACACACCCCTATACCGGGGGTGTAATAAGATGAACATAAATTTGGATCGTTTTATAAAAAAAAAATATTTTTTACAATTTTCAGATTTTTAATGACCAAAGTCATTGATTAATTTTTAAGCCACCAAACTAAAATGCAATACCGAAATCCGGCCTTCGTCGAAGATTGCTTGGCCAAAATTTCAATCAATTTGATTGAAAAACAAGTCGCGTAAGGCGAAAATACAACATTTAGTCAAGTAGCTGTCGAACTCACAGAATGAAACTGAACGCAATGCAACGCAGCAAGACCGTATACTCGTAGCATCGTCAGTCCACCGCTCATGGCAAAGGCAGTGAAATTGACAAGAAGAGCGGGGTAGTAGTTGCGCTGAGAAGGATAGCACGCTTTTCTGCACCTCTCTTCGTTTTAACTTTCTGAGCGTGTTTTCAATCCAAACATATCATATCTATATGTTTTTGGAATCAGGAACCGACAAGGAATAAGACGAAAGTGTTTTTAAATTGATTTCGAAAATTTAATTTTGATCATAATTTTTATATTTTTAATTTTCAGAGCTTGTTTTTAATCCAAATATAACATATTTATATGTTTTTGGAATCAGAAAATGATGGAGAATAAGATGAACGTAAATTTGGATCGTTTTATAAATTTGTTTTTTTTTTTACAATTTTCAGATTTTTAATGACCAAAGTCATTAATTAATTTTTAAGCCACCAAGCTGAAATGCAATACCGAAGTCCGGGCTTCGTCGGAGATTACTTGACCAAAATTTCAACCAATTTGGTTGAAAAATGAGAGCATGACAGTGCCGCCTCAACTTTCACGAAAAGCCGGATATGACGTCATCAAAGACATTTATCAAAAAAATGAGAAAAAAAATTTAAGGATATCATACCCAGGAACTCTCATGTCAAATTTCATAAAGATCGGTCCAGTAGTTTAGTCTGAATCGCTCAACACACAGACACACACACATACACCACGACCCTCGTCTCGATTCCCCCCTCTATGTTAAAACATTTAGTCAAAACTTGACTAAATGTAATGAGGGTGTGACAGTGCCTCCTCAACTTTTACAAAAAGCCGGATATGACGTCATCAAAGACATTTATCGAAAAAAAGAAAAAAACGTCCGGGGATATCATTCCCAGAAACTCTCATGTCAAATTTTATAAAGATCGGTCCAGTAGTTTAGTCTGAATCGCTCTACACACACACACACACAGACAGACACACACACACACACACATACACCACGACCCTCGTCTCGATTCCCCCCTCTATGACTATGTTAAAACATTTAGTCAAAACTTGACAAAATGTTAAAAAAAACTTGACTAAATGTAAAAAGAGAGACAAAATAAGAGAAAAACTGATGGCTCAGATTGCACCAGATTGCTTAATTTTCTTTGATTTTTATCAACATTTTCCGGGGGAAGTATTTGGGTAATTTGTTGGCTCAGGTTGCACTAGATCGGCCAATTGTCCTTGTTTTGATCCAAATTTGTCGTATTAAATTTATTTTTTGGAAGGTGTATAAGGGAAAGTTTCTTGGCTCAAATTGCACCAGATTACTCCATTTTCCTGTTTTTTATGAACATTTTCCGGCGGGGCCGCATTCCCCCGGATCCCCGGGCCCTAGGAGGTTCGAACGCTTCGAACCCTCAAGTACATAAACACTTCGCGTCGTCGAATTGTCCCTAAATAAATTTGCCCCCCCCCCCCCCCCCCTTGAAAATGATGTGATCCGCCCGTGCCGGAGTCTTGATCTGTCCATAGATGTGTATTGATCTGTCCGACTGCCCAGACTGAGAAACCCGGCTCCCAGTGACACATTCATTGCGTGTCAGGCGGCGCGGCTTTAATGCTTCTAATGGTGGCACTGAAACTAAAATTCTTGACCTATTTGGCAAATATAATTACTTTGACCAACAAAATATTCTCCAGTCCGACATGTAAGTGATGAAATGTAAATTAATTTTAAAGTAAGCTTATAATTATATCCCCGGCAGTTTTGGGACCGGTTTTTCTTATACAGGCCGGCCGGGGTACTGTGTATCTTGAAACATTGGACTTGTCACTATCCAACCGCTATCCAGAAGTGTCAAAATTTCATGACACAACAATAAATCTTTGTTCGCCCAGCTTTTGTATGGGGTCATATTTGATCTGGGAAAAGTGAGTGTGTTGACGTTGCTAAGATGAACGCGTCTTGTGGTATGAGGTTGTCAGGTGCTCGGGTCATGTGATCAAACAAACATGGCTGACATGTAAGCGCTCCATTCAGAATGGAAAAGAACCCAATATCACGCTGAAACCGTCTTGATTTGATTCAAAAAATGCATTACAAGGTACAGCATATTTGCTTTTTTCTTGATTTTAGCTTTCTTGCTTATTTCTGTCTCCGCTTCGTTTGATTTTCAGGCTCGATTCGAGCTGAGCCGCGATATGGCGTCTCATTTGTGCATTGCGGCTGCGATTTGGTCGAAAGGATCTTGTTCATTTGTTTCTGTGGCGAGACGTACCCTTCATTCAATTTCACTGAACAATACTGCTGCTAGTTACTGCGCTTGGGCGTCATTCTGGGCTGTGACTTCTGTTTGCAACGCGAAATCTCAAATCTCATTTGCTCTGGTGGTTGGCCCGCGAAAATTAATGATAAATGACATGTTGTGCATACTGTGTATGTTGAATTAATGTCAGAGACGCGTTAACTTCAATGTATGGCGAGTTAGTAGACTGTTTATCGAATGTCGATTTTGAGAGGACAGTTTCTGTTATGCAGTTCAATATGATATCTAGGTCGCGCGGGCTGCAGCTTAGCATCCATGGGTGCATGTCGCCTCGCAAGAATCTGTTTCTGATAGGAGTAAATAAAGCTGGTGGGTTTAGGATAGAGTTCTGTGTGTGTGTGTTTGATTGGATGTGTGGATATGTGTGTGCTTGTGTACGTACGCGTGTGCATGTGCCATATTCTTCTTCTTCTGTTTACTGAGGCAATCCCTGTAAAGGGCAATTTACTATCCACACTGGTTGGTTGGCCTTAAAAGTCCATCAAGTGAAAGAGAAAGTGTACCTATCAAAATGAAAAACAGGAGTAGCAATTAAGCTAGCTAGTCTGTCTATATCCACTCCATCTGGAACCCTAGCCTGAAAGGACTTGCCAAGGACCTTGAACAAGTTCAAAGAAGAGCAACAAGAATGCTTAGTGATCTAAAAGACCAGCTGTCCTACGAGCAGAGGCTTCGAGCTCTCAACCTGCCATATGTCTTGAGCACCGCCGTCGAAGAGGTGACATGATAGACACTTTTAGATTCTTGAAGGGAGTCTACCAGAGCCAGAGGCCCAAGTTCACCAAACCACAAAGCACATCTCATGACACGTACAAGAGGAAACAGTCAGAAACTCTTCAAAAACTTAGACTTCTTCTTCTTCTTCTTCTTCTTCTTCTTCTTCTACGTTCCCGTAGACAATATCGTAACAGTCGACTCCGTCAATGCCTTCAAGTCAAAACTAGACACGTACTGGAACTCTACTAGGAATATATACATCCCAAGCTGCCTATGCAGTTTATTTTTCATATCAAGATCGGCGAACAGGTTTTCTATAAACCTACAACGTCGTAAAAGTACAAGTAAGTAAGTAAGTAAGTAAGTACAAGTATACTGCTTGTCATGATTCACCCTGGCGCCCAGTTTCAGGCGCCGGACAGTGAGGCTAGTCTACCACCCAGTGCTACCCTAGCATGCTTCTCTCCTTCCTCTGCTTGCATGCAATTAGCAAGTAGCAAATATGCGTTTGTGGTTTTCTACTTCAACTCAACTCAACTCAACTCAACTCAACTCAAATTTTATTGGCTTCAATTTTCAAAGAAGAATTTGTCTTGCGCTTGGGAGAAAGTAAGAGTATAACATATAAAAACAGCATTCATATCACATTTCATGTATCACACACAGTAATCACTAGTATAAGCCTACAATTATCACATTTGTACCTGTATCATACATGCAAATAAATAGTATCACATTTCCACGTATCACACACAATATATACATTACATAACATACAGCAAGCTTCCATCTCCCGCGCCCCCCCCCCCCTCCCACACATACATATCCTCGCACGTGCGTCGACTCCATACAAATGACATCATCAGTCCATTAACTAAAATGCACAATGACTAGTAGTGGGTACATGATACTTAATACGTGCTCAACTAGACCTGCTAACTAAAATAATAACAGAAACAAAAACAAGGACTGGGCACAACATTTACACGTGTGTGACCTACTTACATCAGGTGCCTGTGATCTATAAATAACAATGATTGCGTTTAAAGTAAAACATGAATAATGCCGATGTTTACTAACAATGAATACATAACAACTAAAATAAATAGATTGATAAATGGAATAAATAAATCAGCAACTTTTTGAACCCATGCAGTATCCTGCATATAGTTCAATGATCATTTTCACCAATCTGTTATTGATTGAGGAATTCCCATTTTGTGTGCAGATCTGGGTTCTGGGTTCAAGTGTCAGCCATGTCGAGATCACCATGCAGTTTGCGAGCTGAAGTGTATGTCAGGACATTAAATGAACTTTAACACCATGCCAGTCTCTTCAAATCAGATAGCTATACCAGGAGTATACTTCAAGTGTTGGACATAAGTGTTGATGTTCTAGTTCAGCTTCAAGTCAGCGCAGGGGGGGAAAAAAGAGCGTGAAAAAAACCAAGAACGCACAAAAAGGAGAAAATAGAAGACGGCGAGTTTAAAACAGAAAAACCAGCATCTATGCCTGGACTTCGCAACAGCATGTCCCTCTCATCTCTCTCCTCGATGGACAGACCAGGTAAAGACTTTTTTCCTTTGTCCTTGTTTTACTTTTGTCTTGTTGTTGAGGTTGTTGTTGGGTGTTACTGTTTGGTTTTACAAGTGTGATTGTGTT
Organism: Littorina saxatilis; assembly: GCF_037325665.1. Classification (NCBI taxonomy): domain Eukaryota; kingdom Metazoa; phylum Mollusca; class Gastropoda; order Littorinimorpha; family Littorinidae; genus Littorina; species Littorina saxatilis. The sequence continues at coordinate 36,171,388 of NC_090249.1, forward strand.
TGTAGTGTTTTTACATTTAGTCAAGTTTTGACTAAATGTTTTAACGTAGAGGGGGGAATCGAGACGAGGGTGTGGTGTATGTGTGTGTGCGTGTGTGTGTGTAGAGCGATTGAGAGTAAACTACTGGACCGATCTTTATGAAATTTGACATGAGAGTTCCTGGGTATGATATCCCCGGACGTTTTTTTCATTTTTTCGATAAATGTCTTTGATGACGTCATATAATCCGGCTTTTTGTAAAAGTTGAGGCGGCACTGTCACACCCTCATTTTTCAATCAAATTGATTGAAATTTTGGCCAAGCAATCTTCGACAAAGGCCGGACTTCGGTATTGCATTTCAGCTTGGTGGCTTAAAAATTAATTAATGACTTTGATCATTAAAAATCTGAAAATTGTAATTAAAATTATTTTTTTATAAAACGATCCAAATTTACGTTCATCTTATTCTTCATCATTTTCTGATTCCAAAAACATATAAATATGTTATATTCGGATTAAAAACAAGGTCTGAAAATTAAAAATATAAAAATTATTATCAAAATCAAATTTCCGAAATCGATTTAAAAACACTTTCATCTTATTCCTTGTCGGTTCCTGATTCCAAAAACATATGGATATGATATGTTTGGATTTAAAACACGCTCAGAAAGTTAAAACGAAGAGAGGTACAGAAAAGCGTGCTATCCTTCTCAGCGCAACTACTACCCCGCTCTTCTTGTCAATTTCACTGCCTTTGTCACGAGCGGTGGACTGACGATGCTACGAGTATACGGTCTTGCTGAAAAATTGCATTGCGTTCAGTTTCATTCTGTGAGTTTGACAGCTTGACTAAATGTTGTATTTTCGCCTTACGCGACTTGTTTTGTTCTTCTTTTGGTTGGGGGGGGGGGGGGGGGGGGGGGGGGGGGGAGAGGACAGGAGGGTTAGTCAGCAGGTGTAGATTTGTTCTCTGTTGACAAGCATTTTTTGTGTGTATTAAATTACATATTATTACCCAACTCACATATAGCAATTAACTCTAGTTCAGTGCTGGTAACGCTGTACACGTTCCCCTTGGTAACAAGGGAGACCACCCTAAAAAAGAGTGATCCATCCCATAATATCAGACCGATGTCCGGTCCAACATCCGTATGCGTGCGCATATGCCGCCATTTGTATCATTCTCTCTCAGCGGTTCAACTGGGTAGGACGCTCCTGATGTACGCTCCTGCTGTCTTCAGCTTTTCGCCAGAGTCTTTTGCTTTGGCTTCTCCCCTTGGTCGCCGCCTTTACTTTACACCTGTACCTATGCTGTGTGGTGAGATCTTTCCGTTTTTGTTGTAACTTTAGCGACGTTTTCGTCGCTCGTGTGTACTTGTGAAATTTTTCTGAAATTGTTTTCTGTGAAATTTTTCGTGAGTTGTTTGCTATGGCGGAGGCTTCGCTTGTTGATAGCGCTAAACGGAAGCCTAGTTCGAGGCAGGTAGCTGACGTTACGCCTCCGAAAAGAAGCTCAAGGAGAGATAAGGGCGCAGGGAAGTCCGCGTCTGTGTCATCTGAGTCAACTTCTGTTAAGTCTCCCGTGTTAGCAGACGTACGAACAATCTTCCGGTCAGACTTGTTTACTTTCTGACAAGAGTAGTCGTTCTGGTGTAGCTTCTTCTGCTTCTGTTTCGCCTGGCTGCCCTGGGTTAGCGCCAGCCGACGTTGCTTCTTTATTGTTGACGCTGAGCTCTCAAGTTTTCGTCATTAGCGTCTGGATTATCTTCCACTCGGGAGGAATTGTGTGCGCTTCCGTCGGGTGTTTCTGATGTTTTTTCCTTAGCCAAGATCCGGCGGTCGCCTGCAGTTCCGGCTTCGACTTCCGCTAAGCCTTCGGCGACTGTGACTCGGGCGGATGTCCATGCTTCGCAGGATGGGGGTACCGACTTGGTGTCTCTCCCGAATGTGACACCAGTACAAGGTATGTCTACACCGCTTGCCGGTGTGCGAGCTCAGGGGGCTCTCTCGTGCGTTGGATGCCGTGAGAGTTCTTATGAGCAGCGAAAGGACGAACGCCTCCGTACGTCTCTTAATGAGAATATCGGGGACCGTTTTAGTCCTCTTCCGCCCTGGGGGCAGGAAGTGGTCGGTTCTGCCGACGATAAACTGTCTGATGTTCTGCCTCCTGGCTCTGAGCTTGATCTCGAGTCGGAGGTTAGGGCGGATGACGGGGATGCCTCAGTGGTAGAGGATTCCCAGCCTTGAGAGACGGACCGCGGGTGTCCGTCTGTAGGTCAACCTCCTGCGTCTGGTTTCCAGCAGGGCGGTGTGACTGATTAGGCCGCGGTGGCCTACCTGACTCGATGGCGAGCAGGAAGGCTAACGACACCCAGCTTTCTTGCCGTTTTAGTTGTCCAGCGCAGTGACGTGGGCTAACGGAAATGGCATTTAAGTTATTGGTGACTCTGGGGCTGACCATGGGTGTCATTCTAGGGTCACCTACCTGACTACGATGGCGAGCAGGAAGGTTAACGAGGGTGCGTCCATGGGATGGACGACACCCAGCTTAACTTGCCGTTCAAGTTGTCCAGCGCAGTGACGTGGTCGGCGGAAAACGGCATTTAGGTTTTGACCGGAAGGGGTGGTTGGTAACTGACTCCACCTCTTTCCGGTTCCGACTTCTGGAAGTTCGGAGGAACAGGATGTTCTCTTCAGCTTTCGGGGATCGTTGTCCATTGCCCTGGAGTTGGCATATGGCCGCGTGTAGCCGGGTTCTCCGGTGAAAGTGGTGTATGTTCGCGCGAGGAATGTAGCACGCATTTTCGTGGCTGGGCAACGTAAGCTTCCGCCCTGGGGGCAGGAAGTTGTTGGGCTGGGTGATTCTTGGATTGGCCATGCGAGTCTCTCTGGGGGTCACCTTCCTAACTTTGATACCGAGTAGGAAGGTGATGTTTGGAGAGGTGTCCACGGTGGTGGATGTCACCCAGCTTAACTTGCCGTTCAAGGTGTCCAGCGCAGTGATGTGCGCAGTGATAAACGGCATTTAGGACTTGACAGGAAGGAGTGGCTGAGGAATTTTTTTGCCTCGTCCACCCCTGCCTTTGTTCGACGACTTCCGGAGTTCGGAGGAACAGTAAGTTCACTTCCGCGGCCGGGAATCGTCGTTCATTGCCCTGAAGATGGCATATGTCTTGTAGTTTTGACTTCCGCTTCCTCCCGGGGGGCAGGAAGCGAGCAGTAAGGCTGGTTCCTTGTTGGATAATTTGAGTCAAACAGGAAGGCAGCTTCCGGATTGCACGGTTGTGCTTGACGGCTGTTCAGATGTAGGTGCTTCCGCATTAACGATTAGCACTGTATTCAGGTTCCATTTCAAGTTAGCAAGGGCAGTGGCGCTCGCAGCTGTAATGGGTCGAGGTTCTATGGAATCTTCCGGTGTGTTTCTATACAACCGGTTGGTTCTCATGTTTACTAATCCACGGCCGGTTTCGCTTCCGCTTTTGCGGCTGCATCTTCCGGTTACAGGATGGGACAGCCTTCTACTGTTAACACTGCGTTGGTAGTCGGCACTTTTCAGCTTTTGGCTTCCGGTTCCGTTACTGCGGTTCCTTTGCTGTTATACAGGCTGTATCCACTTCCCCTTCCAGTCTTCCAGCTGGCATGGGACAGGTGGATGGAGAGCTGGTCATGGAGTTCTGGCGTTTGAAATTTTTTTGTTTTTTTCGAAAATTTTCCGATGTTGGCAAGTTTCGCCTTATCGGGATGGGTGACTGGGTCTCATCATCTCGATGATCATTATAATGCTTTTGAACAGGAGGGAGGCTCTTACTTCACTTTTGTCGCTGTTCGCGGCAGTTCGTAGTTGTTTTGAGCTTTCCGAGGAGAATCTTTGAGTGTCAAGCCCTTAGATCCTCCGTCGGGATCCTTTGTGCTTGTGGAAGTTTTCACAAGCGAGTCTTCTTTGTCACCACTTGGCTCTTCCTTGGTGGACAACGCTTGACTTTATACCTGCGGCGAGGGTGCTTTGGCTTGTGTTGCACGCTCAAGTAGCGTGTCACTCACGGAGCGTTTTCTGTAGGCTTCGGTTAACTCCAAGCCTAAGAACTTAGGTTCTCTTTTTGCGTTCTACGGAACCGCCCTCGGGTTTGGCAAACATCCATCGGGTTTTTGATAGCAAGAAGAAACTGTCTGTTAGATCAAGATCTCCTAGCTCGGGTAGATTGTCTCATCTTTTCTTTTTGATGGGCTCTTTTGTACTTGTTTTTATTTTCTCTCGCCTGGGCGGTTACGTTCTGAAGGGCTATCTTTGTGGTCCTACAGGACGCAGATACAAAGGATGTTGCTTTGCCGTCTTTTACCTAGGAGTAAGCCTCTGCCTTTAAAGTTTTGTTCTTTTGGCGTGACTTTAATCTCTTTCTCGTTTGAAAGTTATCTCTTTGAATCCGCTGCTATGCACGCGGGGTTTTTCCTTCTAAGAGAAGCTCATGGTAAAAGGGAAAGCCTTAGGCAGGCCTTGGCGGTTTTTTGTTTCCAAACGAAAAGCTTCAGGCTGGCTGTTGTCTATTTTAGCTTTGGCTTGATACCCTCGCTTTCACAGGGCTCTTTCATAGATCTGTTCGGCGACCTTTTTGGTCTCACAGACGGGTCTTTGCAATCTTGGTTCCCAGACCTCTTAAGGCTGGCAAGAAGGCATCTTTGCTTTCTCACATTCGAATTACACGGATGTCTGCTGTAGGGGTATCCTTGAGATTCTCAGGGGCTTCCGCCTCGACTCTGGATTTGGTTCAGAGTCTCTATAGGGTTTTTGTGTTTTGTTCACTTGCCACTTTGACTGGCGTGGTTCAAAGTGCTTTTTTCTTACGGAAAGAACTCCTCTTCTTTTTGTTTATTGCAGGTGGCTATCCACCTTTCTTTTTGGGTTTCCGTTTTGTCTTCCATGTCTTATTTAAGACTTTATGAGATTTCGGTCACGTTGTTACGGCTTGGTGCAGCTTGGCTTTACCCTTTTTTCAAGGCTAGCCTGGCGATTTATCACGGAAAACGGCCAAGCTTACTCTAGTAGCTTCTGTGAGAAGTGGGAGTAAGCGTGTTTTCTGGCTATTTTGAATAAAGACAGCTCTTTTAAGAAAGACTGATCTATGACTTGTGGGTTTTCTTTGAAATTTTCTGGCATTTGAGCGGAAAATAGGGAAAACCAGCTTCGAATTGCATTCTCAATTCATGAAGCGAGAGTTTGGCTCCTTTAGAGTCACGTTTAGCCAATTAAACTTTTCGAGGTTCGAAGATTTTTCTGACTCGCACGGATCTTGTTAGATTAGTGAATCAAAGGTCACTTTCCTTATCTTTCATCTCGGTCGTGATTGAACCTCGGCATTTAAGCGGTAATGGGGGCAACCAGCTTCCAATTGCACTTTCTTTTCTTGAAGCATGAGTTTGGTTCCTTTAGAGTCACGTTTAGCCAGTTTAACATTTCGAGTTTCGAGGATTTTTCTGTCTTTCACGGATCTTGTTAGATCATTGAATCAAAGGGCATTTGCCTTATCTTTCATCTCCGTCGTGGTTTAACCTTGAACGGTTGAAAACGACGTTAAACACTGAGTTATGGAGGGAAGAAGGTCTATCTACTCTGGTAGAGGTATGACGTTTTGTAGTCAACCTTACCTAGATGGACTGCTACACTGGATTCTTGCTCCTGGGGAGCTTGATGTGGTTATTTGTCCGGTGAGGACTCTCAGAAGGTACCTGTCACGGACTCGGCAATTGGTCAGAAAGTCAGAAGCTTTTATGATATCGCTTAACACAGCAGGTGTAAGGATATTGCGAAAGGGACTTTAACCAAGTGAGTCTCCATGTTGATCACACAGAGGTTTACCTGTTGACAATCACAGTCTGGAGATGTTAGGGCAGTTTTGCCTTTCTCTATAGCTAGAACGTTTGAGGCAAGGGCATGGGCCTCCTCTTTGGCAGTCCTCCGGTCGGGCCTTTTTGGCTGAAGTACTGGAGTTGGCTTACTGGCGGTCTGAGGAGGTTTTTATTAACTTCTACCTCAGAGGCGTCTTGATACAGGACGGCAGTTCCGCGTTACCTGTGGTGGTAGTCGCAGGACAGGTTCTAATATCATAATTTCGCTATATACCCGCCACCTATAGTAGCAATCTGCTATATGTGAGTTGGGTAATAATATGTAATTTAATCCAAAATTTTAATAATAAATTTTCATTTAATTAATATACTTACCCAACTCACATCGTTTAAACCCTCCCGCCTCCCCGCTGTGGTGGTATTGGGTTCTAAAAAAGTAGTGAGTTGGGCTTCGTTCGAATGATACAAATGGCGGCGTATGCGCACGCATACGGATGTTGGACCGGACATCGGTCTGATATTATGGGATGGATCACTCTTTTTTAGGGTGGTCTCCCTTGTTACCAAGGGGAACATGTACAGCGTTACCAGCACTGAACTAGAGTTAATTGCTATATGTGAGTTGGGTAAGTATATTAATTAAATGAAAATTTATTATTAAAATTTTGGATTTTTGCGTGTTGGCTTATTCTTCATGCATGCACAGCTGCATGCAGATGAGGGAAATATCTACTGTGTGCACATGTTTTTGGTAATTGAATAACTTTTGAGTGGTTCATGGATGCTGTTTGGTGTCGGCAAAACGTCAAAACTTCTCTCAATTCAGTGAAAATATTGCCATCACTTTGGCAGACCTGCTCAATTTCTTTCAGGATGGGAAAAGGCCAAGGACTGTAGGTACATTCTGAAAATTGCAAAAACGCTTTTGACATTTTTGGCTCATCTACATGAGAAAAGAAATACAGTGAACCCCCTTTAGAGACCTAAAAAAAATCTGAAAAATCAGGTCTTAAAAAGGAGGGAGTCTTAAAATGGGGGTAAATTTGCAGAGGTTATGAACAGAAAATCTGAAAAATCATGGTCTTAAAAGAGAGAGAACATGAAATTGGGGGGGGGGGGGGGGGAGGGGGTCTTAAAAGGGAGGTTCCTATGTACCAGCAACATCCCAGGTGGTATGAAATAATCAATTTGCTTGCAAGGAAAATCCTGTTAAAAACTGAGCAAGACGGGCCTGTTTGAACAGTCTGTGACCTTTGGGGCTTTTTCTACTTTTTCATTTGATGTACAGTATAACTTGGTTAAAAAAAGTATGGTACTAATAAATGGGTTCTACTTGGATATACTTTAACTAATTGTAAGAGATTTCAGTTTGCATTTGGGTAAAACGTTAACGTAAGACAGTGGCGTGGTGGTAAGACGTCAGCCTCCTAATCGGAAGGTCGCGTGTTCGAATCCCGGTCGCTGCCCTGTGAGCGAAAAAGTTGCATACATATGCATGGAGTTGGCCAGTTTACATAAACACTACTAATAATTTGATACTATAAATAAACCGGTTTTAACAAAATCAAAGTCTATATTTACCTCACTTCGGCGCTGAAGGGACATTAAAACCCAAAAACCAACCAACCAACCTCACTTCGGCAATTCATTCAGTACTCTATGTTTTAACATCTCTCATCCGTCCTCTCGCAGTGACAACTCAGGTAGGAATAACCGGGATAGCTCACCCGTCCACCAGTTGGGGTGGATTTACAAAAACTTCACGCGCAACATGACAAGACTCAAAAATTTTTGCGTGTTTAGGCTGTCAACCCTAGCTAAACATCAACCATAGGTGCTTGCACTTGACATTATATTATTCATTCCGTTTGCACCAATTAATCATAATCATGTTCGTAACACAGAGGCCTTTTTTAAAACATGTGTTCACTACCTGCTATACCAAAACATTAAGAAAAGAATTATCCATTCCATTTCAGACATGGCCAGAATGTTTGGTAATGTATTAGATTTACATTTTGTCTTTAGAAGGTGTATTTTTTTCCTCTTTCATATTTTCCTCTTTCATCGGGAGGGGGGGGGGGGGGTGTTCCTCCATTGGTTCGGCTAGAGTTTTTTTTTATGCTTCTGTTATTGATATTTTTTGTATGTGGAAAAGGGGTTTCATTGTTTGCTGGTACTGATAAGTAGTACTGAGCTGTGTTTGGTTATTGAATCAATTTCCAGAAAAGCTCTTCTTAATTACTAGTATAATTGACGGGCGCTGTGGCGGGGTGGTAAGACGTCGGCCTCTTAATCGGAAGGTCGAGGGTTCGAATCCCAGCCGCGGCCGCCTGGTGGGTTAAGTGTGGAGATTTTTCCGATCTCCCAGGTCAACTTATGTGCAGACCTGCTTGTGGCTTATCCCCCTTCGTGTGTACACGCAAGCACAAGACCAAGTGTGCACAGAAAAGATCCTGTAATCCATGTCAGAGTTCGGTGGGTTATAGAAACACGAAAATACCGAGCATCTTCCTTCGAAAGCGGCGTATGGCTGCCTAAATGGCGGGGTAAAAACGGCCTTACACGTAAAATTCCACTCGTGCAAAAACACGAGTGTACGTTGGAGTTTCAGCCCACAAACGCAGAAGAAGAAGAACAAAAAACTAGTATAATTACCTTTTATTACAAGTTGCAAATGTGTCAGCTTAGAACATTTGGATTTCTTTAGCACCTAAAGTTACTTACACTTGTCTGAAGAATGACTATCAGTGACAGTGCCTGTTTGGTTATAAACCTTGCATTTTAGAGCCCTCAGAGCCTTAAGCAGCTCGGTGGTAGATACCATTAGGTACTCATTTAAACTGGGCTGAAGTCTTTTTATCTTTCCTAATTCTGTTTGAATGAACATGTATGTGATTCACTTTTCATTTGAAATTATCTTTCTTATGTTGGGGATGTTTGATTTTTTACAGACAAGTTTTATTGCTGCTCTTTACTCATGAACTGTTTAAAAATGTACTTAAATAGCATTTACTTGCAGTTAGTAGGATTGACCTTCAGATCAGGAGTAGGCATAGTTTAGTACATCTCATTGCATCCCTTAAATTAACTAGAAGGATGACATGTATTCAGTGGTTTAACTTTCCTGTTTAAAATCTTCACGAGAGATAGTTCATAGTCAAAGCATGAGTATAAATTCACTCGCAGACACATGCAGAAAAAGACAAACATGCAGACAGGCAAACGCATACAGGTACCGACAGACAGAGATCGACCGACAGACACTCACACGCATGCACGCACGCACGCACACACACACACACACACACACACACACACACACACACACACACACACACACACACTCACACACTTACTCTCTTTCTCACATACACACACTTACTATCTTTCTCAAATACACACACTCTCTCTCTCTCTCTCTCTCTCTCTCTCTCTCTCTCTCTCTCTCTCTCTCTCTCTCTCTCTCTCTCTCTCTCTCTGACACACACACACATGCACACACACACACACACACACACACACACACACACACACACACATTCAAAACTGTGAAGCCAAAATCAAACCAAAACACAGCAGTCTTTATCAAACACATATCATACAAAGTAACCACAGAAATCAACTTACCTAACTAACCTCATCCTTTCTCTGTTTCTTTCAGACCTGTCGCTGGCGTCACTGACGCATATCCCACCGTCACGACGCAGCAGCACAGCATCATTGCAGCCGCAACGGCCGGGGCCAGAAGACGGTCGCAGAATGAGAGGCGTCGAGCTGAGCAATGACGAGCTGGCCAGGCCCGACGTGAAACCACCGGTCATCAACTCCAAGAAAAAGAAACGTCGCAAACACAACATCACTGCTAACCTGAGTGGCACTCGCTATGACATTGGTGGGTAAAGTGCAATAACCCCACACCACCATCCTCCCCCCCTGTTTAAGATGTTCTAAAAACTGAGAAAATCATGTCTTGAAAAGGAAGGACTCTTGAAATTGATGGAAATTTACAGAGGTTATAAACAGAAAATCTGCAAAGCTATAATTTTTAAAGGATTGTCATTTTTCTCTTTGTTTTGTAAATACAGTAAAACCTCCCACTAACGACCTTGAAAATGTCCAGAAAAATCGGTCGTAAAAAGGAGGGGTCTTTTCTGGGAGTTTGGGAGGTATAATGTTTTTCACAGGGGTGGAGGAAACTGTTGGGCAGTTCAGTCTTGAAAGTTGTGTCCGTTATTCTATTTTTGTTCCCATTTGATGTGCATATGGATAAGCATGATGTACGTGCATACACCAGCGCACACACGGGCAGACATAACACACACACACACACACATACACACACACGCTCGCGCGAGCGGTCTCATAGGTAAAACTCAGTGATTGACCCCGGGTAAGAAGGTCAGTGTCTGTAACCTGGGACAGGAAGAGTTTCCTCTCAGACATCAAAGGAGACCTCCCATTGGTAAAACTTGCTCATTGGCAAGTATGGGACATTGACCCGAGGTCTCAGTTGGTGAGCACACACTCACAGAGTATGTGCACATAAATTAATTAACAAATCACAAATTCCCAACCTTGGGCAATTAAAGATTCTGTATTCTGTATTCATTATTGAGTTGTCATTCTAACTGCCCCTACCCAACCCCTCCCATCCCCTTTCCCATCCCCCCCTACTTCGAGGGCAGTCCTTCAATTGTGACAGCAATAGGTGAGAAGATGACAGCCATTGGCCACTTGACTTGCACGCACTACTGAGTACAGACTACCACCCCTGACTCTTGATGCGTGACTAATGGCATGCGTGTTCCGCGTGTGCTGTGTAATTACGAACTTTGACTCTCACTGGTTAAAAGGTCAAAGTCGTTATTGACCCTACGTTGGTAGGTCGGTCGTCGGAAAAAGGAGGGCGTTGTTCTTGGGAGGTAAGTTACAGTGTGAAAAGCATCCGTGCCGAGAAATTCGGTCGGCAAAAGGAGGGGGTTGTTCTTGGGAGAGGTGGTTACGGGAGGTTCCACTGTACATGTATTAAATTCTACTGGGGAAACAAATAGGGGGCTCAGTGGTTAGGTTTTCAGTGTTAAAGATAATTTTGTAGTCGTTCCCTGCTTTTTGAAATTTTATTGCTAGGCTCCCAAGTACAGACATGGGATTCAGAAAAAGTGATAATTAAGGAAAAAGAAGGTGGGGGTCTGGGGGCCGCAGAAGGCCCCCAGTAGGGTCCAGGGGCAACGCCCCTGGTCGGGGTCTGGGGGCTTCGCCCCCAGAAGCTGAAGGTTTTTAGTGTTTTAGACACACAAAAATGGCCCTGAAATGTATATTTCAGCTTAATCATAGAGCTTCTATATCAATGGCAATAAACAATTCAAACAGCAGGGAAACATATGAAAGAAAATTGAATTTTTTTTTACCTCACCTTGAATTAAAGCAGAACTGTTTTCTATGAGTAGAAAATAGTTTGTCAGACTCCACGGCAAGTTGATTTTAGCAAAAGCATCGCCAACTTTCACGTCTTGTGTCTTCTGGCCTTTCTCGTCTTTCCAGCTCAATGATACAACTTCATCGAGCCAGTCGAATCTCCAGAGATTTTTCTTGTACTTCTGCTGGTCAATTTCCCGGGCTAGAACGGTTTCGTCTCGCTTTAGCTTCCTCATCATTTTGGCAGGTGGCTCGAAGCGATGTAAAAATGGCGCCGAATCATTCTCATACGGTATGCTTATACTGAATCCCCGATAGCTACGTTGAAACGGTGACTGTAGGAGACAAAGAGCGCGTTCCCATACGGATCGACCAGCAACAGTCTGACCGTTTTAGGAACCAACCGTTCAAGAATAGTATGGAATGGAGCGTCGCGATCAGCGGACCGGCCAAAAAACTTGGGTCAATACCTACATATACCCCCAAATTTTCTCAGCGGATTTGCACGAATCTCAAGAATGATCCCTGGAGCCTAAAAATTTACGGAATTCCGTAAATTTACGGAAGAATCCCATGTCTGCAAGTAGATTTTAAAATGTTCATTGATTCTTGAGATAAAACAACAACTAAAAATGGTACAGACAAGAAAAGAGATTACAAAAAGCTGATGTTTTTTAAATTTTATTAGTTAAATGCTGATGTGAATCTTGTATGATGTACCGTTTGCTGTTGCAGTTCGTCAGATGGTGGAGAAGGTGGGATTTTCAGTAGCAAAAGATGATGACCCTCTCTCGTGAGTTCCGTACATTTTTCTTCTTTCTTTGAATCATTTTCACATTTTTTGCATCTGCATCTGCATGGGTAACGCCGGCAAAATCCAAAACTTTGGCTTAGTACCGGCGGAACTGGGGAGAGCACTAATTAGGGTTCGTACTGCCTTCTAATAAGGCCAACAAAAAAATAGTGTGTTTACGGTAACATAGGCACAAAAAAAATAGGGTCGGTAGGTCAGGATTTTTTTTTTTTTCCCCAAAAACCATATTTTTAAAGTTATTTTGCCCCCCCCAAATTTTTTTTTAATTTATTTAAAAAAAAAATTACATTTTTTCCCAAATGCCAAAAAAAAGTGTAGGGTCGCGCGAAAAAATAGGGTCGGTCGGGATACCGTAAACAGACTATTTTTTTTTGTTGGCCTAAGGCAGCACGAAAACTGTCAACTTTTTTTGGTTATTGAAATGATAATGGTGTAGACCAGAAAAAAAAGTATGGCTTTGCAATTTCACACGGACAGATTGAGCAAAAATGGCAGTCTGCAAAATTAATGAAATTTTTCACAAATTCCCAGACATTGTGCCAGGAAACAGTCATGCTATTGATTTTTGGCCAAATGGAGGGAATGGTTTTATCAAATTTAAAAACGTTGGGAGATCTGAGATATACAGCAAAACTGCTTTTATGGGGAAGACTGCCTTTTAGATGTTGGGAAGGCAAAAACTCTAGTGTTGAAGTTTCCTTTCCGTTTTTGGATTTCAGATACCTGATATGGAGTGACTGCTTTGTGTCCACGGACCGTGTGTCTGAGTTGAAACCGTTCCAGCGACTAAACCACTTCCCTGGTATGGGCGAGATCTCACGCAAAGACTGTCTGGCCAGGAACATGGGCAAGTAAGTAACCTCAAGACTTTTGCCCTGGCAATCTTCAAAGTTAATTCATCAACAAATTCCCACATACTCTGCACAGGAAAGTTAACAGTCATGATGAGGACTCCTCTGTATTCCTGAGCTTTTTACCCTCAGGTGATAAATAGATCCATCTGAGAAAAAAACCACAACACTACAAAAATGTAGAGAATTTTGGAGGGTATTATAAGGGGCAAGGTTTTGTAACTTAGAAACAAACGTTTTCAATTAGAGTACATTGGTACCTGTGATGACAGGACACCTCCAAACAGAGAACACCTTGTGTTGTCCCTCAGTCTATAAATGTGACCAAAGTAATATTGTCCATGAGAGATGGCATATGATGTGGGACACTTTGGGCGGGTGCCAAGGATACATGCCCTCTCATGTCATGTGCTACTTTCTCGACAGTACAGGGAAGTCCTCCCACAGAACACTCTACCTCTGACTAAAGAAGAAGAGGAAACCCCCAAGGCAACAGAGAAACCAGGCATCCAGATCTGCACCAGTGTTCCACATGTTACCTCAGGAGAAGATCAGAATGACACAGCTCGACAGGCACTCACCTTAGCCCTGATCGACGAACAGTACCCAAAAGAGGCGTGGATCCATGTATACACCGATGGATCAGCAACTAACGCCGTGCTCAATGGAGGTGCAGGCATTCTCATCCAGTTCCCTGGGGGACATACAGCTACATCCAGCGTTGCCACTGGCAAACACTGCACAAACTATAAAGCAGAAGCAGAAGCTCTCATGCAGGCCGCCTCCTTGGTTCAGGACTCCGCAGACCCTTGCTACCAAGTTGTCTTCCTCTCGGACGCCCTTTCAGTCCTTCAGGCCCTAGAGAACGACAAACTCCCACAGCTGGCCAAAGCATTACAGATGGTCAGACAAACCAGAAGAGTTGTCCTTCAGTGGATACCAGCACACTGTGGGATACCAGGAAATGAAAGGGCAGATGAGCTGGCGAAAGAAGGAGCCGTGGAAGACCAACCTGAAAACAGTGTCAGCTTTAGTGAGCAGAAGACAATCATCAAGGCATTGATGAGGCCAAGGACAAACAGAGATGACTACCACACAATGTCCAGAGAGCAGCAAGTCAACCTCATCAGGCTGCGTACTGGCCACAACAGGCTCAATGCTCACATGAACCGAAAGTTCAAGCTGGCGCCATCACCAACCTGTGCCTGCGGTCAAGAAGACCAAACAGCGGAACACATCTTACAGCGATGTCCCTTACTAGATGAGGAACGAAAAGAAGTGTGGCCGTCACCAACTCCCTTGCAGACCAAACTATACAGCAGTCGACAGGAGTTGGAGAAAACGACAACATTTATCACCAGTGCTGGACTGATTGTGTAACCTCTGCGAACGCCAAGAAGAAGAAGATGTCATGTGCTGCACTTACAAACAATTAAGCTATTCTAGCTGCTATTCGTTTGTCTTCTGTTCCCATAAATTACAGGATTTTCTTTTTAAATGCACTGTAAACAGTCTTATTTCTATATTTGTCCGAAACTCCCAGTTCACCCATCAGCCCTCTTTCAACAAGACAAAAACATCATTTCCATATAAACTTGAATATGATTATTCTCTGCATGCAGGATGCAAAAGTCGTTCCCAGAGGAGTACAACTTCATACCCAGGACATGGATCCTGCCGGCAGACTATGGGCTATTGCAGAACCATGCCAAAGACATGCGTGCCAAGAAAAAGACAAAAACGTTCATCGTCAAACCAGCCAATGGAGCGCAGGGTCATGGGTCAGTAAAAATAATCATCATTCTGTGATATGAACATGATTGCCATCTTTCTGCTTCTGTTTTTTGTGTGATTTGTTTTGCCTGTGTTTTATTGGTTTGTACATGTACACTCGTGCACATATTGCACTGTCTGTTAAATACACACACACACTAGCTCCCGGCACAGGCACACACAGAAACTCGTAGACAGAAATAAATTGAACTACTGCCTTTGACTTCTGTAAAATGTAGTTTGAAAAATGAGAAGTGGGTTCCTAAAGCTTATTTGTATGTTTACTGCTTATCAAAGTTGTTCATTACTGCTTTTTAGTTCAAATCACACAGTCATGCTTATCTATCACAGGCAAAGTAGTACTCTCTTATTTTTGTCCAACAGAATCAGCCTGTTTAGAAACGCTGAGAAGATCCCGCCGAGTGAGCATTTCATCGTCCAGGAGTACATCGACAAGCCTCTGCTGCTGGATGGTTACAAGTTTGACCTGCGTGTCTACGTTCTCATCACGTCATGTGACCCCCTCAGGATCTTTCTCTTTAACGACGGCTTGGTGAGGTTGGCCACGGAAAAGTACCTGCCACCCCAGGAAAGCAATGTCGTGAGTTGAGAATAATAGATGTATTTTTAGTGTGAAGTGGGGGTACATGTGGGTGGGTGAATTAAGGGGGATCGGGAGGGGGGGGGGTAGTTGTGGTTGGAGAGAGAGAAGGGTCAGAAGAGTGACAGACGGAGAGAGAGAAAGAGACAGAAAGAACTGAAGAAATGTTCCTGAACTTGGTGGAGAGAGAGAGAGAGGAAAAAGCAGATAGGGAGAATCGAGACAGAGGAACATGCAGAAAGAGACAGAGAGAGTTAAAGATAGAGAGAAATGAAGAAATATTCATGAACTCGATGGAGAGAGATGCATACCTTCATCCTGGGTTATATCAATCCTAACATCAGTTTCAAATGACAGAGAACAATCATATCATAAGAATCTGTGTCAGTTCTGTTGAATGCGCCCTTATGTCAGTTGCAGGAAGAATATGTACACATTTAAATTTTGTATGTCTTTTTTTCAGAACCACCTGTTCATGCACCTAACCAACTACTCGGTCAACAAGCACAATGAGTTCTATAAGCGAAACACAGGAAACGACACGGGCAGCAAACGATCCATCCGCTACTTTAACGAGTACCTCCGCAACAGTGACATTGATGTTGCCCTCTTGTGGCGAAACATCGCTGACATGATCACAAAGACACTGATTGTGGCAGAGCCGCATGTGTTACACGCGTACAGAATGTGTCGGCCTGGTGTGCCATCGTACAGTGACAGTGTGTGTTTCGAGGTACTCGGCTTTGATGTCATGATCGATCGAAAGCTGCGGCCATGGTTGATTGAGGTATGCTGTGATGAGTTTGTTGGCATGTCTTGATCCGCTTCATATTTTCGTCTTCCTCACAGGTCTCACTCGTCTGTTTGTTGTTGTTGTTGTTGTTGTTGTTGTTGTTGTTGTTGTTGTTGTTGTTGTTGTTGTTGTTGTTGTTTTGTGTGTCCACACTTAGATCTCTGGTTCTTCGTTGTTCAGTTCAGGCAGAGGGGAGGGGGGAGATGAGGAGGAGGTCAAGATTTTTTTGTTCTGGCAAGCTGATAGTATACCTCTCTGTCGGTTTGTTTCCGTATGAATGACTCTTTTTTCGACTGATCTCTCTACAGTGCTTTCATGTTGTTGTTTATTTTGTATGTGTGGTGTGAAGTTTGCTACACAAGTTTTATTTTGTTGTTATTGGGTTTGTTTGCTTGGTTGGTTCTTTTCACAGACTTGGGGATGGGAATGTTCTGAGACTTCAAATGAAGTAAATTGCACTTGCAAAGCTCACTGGAAGTACATATTAAGAAGTGAACTGCCAGATTCGCTGCTGGCAGCATAGCTGTAGCAAAGCAGTGCTGCATTTCACTGAGTATATGGAGAATAGACTTATATGGGAGGGGGGGGGGGGGGTTGCATGTTTCTCCATGTCATGATGTATGTTGGGGCTGGGCATATTTTACCTTAAGATTACCTTCTCTTGTTTGCCTTTGTTTGGCAGCATTCCTGAAATGTGCTTACTTTTGTGTAGTCGATTCCGATAACCTGTTATCTGATTTTGTATTTATACTGTTCTTGTGGCTGTAGATCAACAGATCACCCAGCTTCGGCACTGATGAGAAGCTGGATTTTGACATCAAGTCAGCTTTGATAGAAGACACATTCCGACTGTTGAATGTCAAGTAAGTCGTCATATTAGCTTTCTATTTTTCTTTTCTGTGTTTCTTTCCAATAACCTACTATTCTTGTTTTTTTATTCAAAATTTTGGAACGTTTGCAGTCCATCTGTTTTTGGACTTTAAATTTTTTGTTGTCAATTCTGCAGGGATAGAAACGATCCAGTGGCAACACATTGGTTTTTATGGCAGACAAGATAACGATTGAGCTATGTCCCCCATTAAGGAAGGAATCTGTGGTGATCTTAAGCCTTGTATTGATATGAATGATGTGTGTATATTGAGAGAAATAGGAATAATCTGGACCTATGATTTGAATGAAAGATACTGGATTGTCACAATCTACGAGCTGAAGCTGGCAAATCACAAGCAGTTTATAAAAAATAACCATAAAACTTCATCAATTGCAGGGCAAGCGACAAGCGTCGCAACATTGCAGCCCAAAAGGCAGAAGCCCAGAAACGGTTACTCCGAACACACAAGAAGGTAGAGCAGGGTGAGCAGACTGAGATGGACAAGAAGAGGCAAAGTCTGGAGAAACGCAAGGATGAACTGGTAGGTAAAAATTAACCTTAAGGCGGTCCTTTAATTGAGCCTGAAGTCAACTTCGCCAAGACTACACAAAATCTTTTTACCGAAAACTCAGTGCTGAAGCTCTGTGCGGCCAGCATCGTGAAGTGTACTTCGCGTAGTCGACTTCTCTCAATTTAGGACGGGCTTTAGGGTTCTTGGGAATCTTTTTCTCCAAAGTGTATGCTTGAGGAAAGAGAAAAGGGGATTCAGATATGAAGCCTTTACTGATGTTCAGATTGAGGTTAATTGTTTGTGGAAAGGACTGTTGCATGTGTTTTGTGCTTCGTAATTGTGTGTGTGTGCGCGCGCACGCACGCACTTGCATGCATGCATGTATTTGTGCCTAAAAGTGTGTGTGTGTGTGTGTGTGTGTGTGGGGGGGATGCTTATGTGTTTGACAGATTTATAGTGGCTCAGCTTGATTTTATTTAGTATTAAGAACTATTACATGTATCAGACATGTACACATTTTCACTTATGAAGAAAAGAAAGGTAATATGGTGCTTGAACTCCAATTTTTTTTAAATTTTTTTTTTCCGTTTATTAAATTGCGGCGCCTATCCTATTTCAAGCATGTTTGTCATTTGTAGTAAGTAATTTCTACTTTGTATTGCAGAGAGACCTTCTCACCAAAATACGCAAAGCTTCATCCGGGGAGGACTTTGAGAATCGCAACTGTGGGCGTTTTCGTCGCATCTTTCCCTGTGACGACCGTGCACGCCATGCCAAGTACTGCACGATGCTGGCATCCTCTTTTAGTCTTTTCTTGTCTGGCAGAGGTGCCACCATGAAGAAAGAGATTGAAGTCAACTACAACAACAAGCTTAGGGTAAGCTAGGGTGAAAAATAATTTTACAATTCTAACATTGTGTGAATTTTTGAAAAAGGGAGTGGCATAGCGGTTGTAGTGCTTGCCTCTCATGCTGGCGGACTGGGTTTGACCCCAGCATGGGATCTATACAAATGGCTGAGTCCACCCAGTTCAGTCCACCCAGTTCAGTCCACCCAGCTGAAAATGGTTCAGGGTCATGCACGGAAGGTGAAGTCAGCGAGGAGAGACATGCATTAGGGCAATGGTCATAAAGCTGGACATGCCCCATTAGGGCAATGGTCATAAAGCTGGACATGCATTAGGGCAATGGTCATAAAGCTGGACATGCATTAGGGCAATGGTCATAAAGCTGGACATGCATTAGGGCAATGGTCATAAAGCTGGACATGCATTAGGGCAATGGTCATAAAGCTGGACATGCATTAGGGCAATGGTCATAAAGCTGGACATGCATTAGGGCAATGGTCATAAAGCTGGACATGCATTAGGGCAATGGTCATAAAGCTGGACATGCATTAGGGCAATGGTCATAAAGCTGGACATGCATTAGGGCAATGGTCATAAAGCTGGACATGCATTAGGGCAATGGTCATAAAGCTGGACATGCATTAGGGCAATGGTCATAAAGCTGGACATGCATTAGGGCAATGGTCATAAAGCTGGACATGCATTAGGGCAATGGTCATAAAGCTGGACATGCATTAGGGCAATGGTCATAAAGCTGGACATGCATTAGGGCAATGGTCATAAAGCTGGACATGCATTAGGGCAATGGTCATAAAGCTGGACATGCATTAGGGCAATGGTCATAAAGCTGGACATGCATTAGGGCAATGGTCATAAAGCTGGACATGCATTAGGGCAATGGTCATAAAGCTGGACATGCATTAGGGCAATGGTCATAAAGCTGGACATGCATTAGGGCAATGGTCATAAAGCTGGACATGCATTAGGGCAATGGTCATAAAGCTGGACATGCATTAGGGCAATGGTCATAAAGCTGGACATGCATTAGGGCAATGGTCATAAAGCTGGACATGCATTAGGGCAATGGTCATAAAGCTGGACATGCATTAGGGCAATGGTCATAAAGCTGGACATGCATCAGGGAAATGGTCATAAAGCTGGACATGCATTAGGGCAATGGTCATAAAGCTGGACACGCATTAGGGCAATGGTCATAAAGCTGGACACGCATTAGGGCAATGGTCATAAAGCTGGACATGCATTAGGGCAATGGTCATAAAGCTGGACATGCATTAGGGCAATGGTCATAAAGCTGGACATGCATTAGGGCAATGGTCATAAAGCTGGTCCTAGAAAATGTGAGATCTCCAACAATTCTTACTCCCAACAACCTAAAATGATTATGGGACTTCTTCTTCTTCAGGGTTCCAGAATTGTCTGGTTACGTGTGAGCTCGTTTGCCCATTTAGGTTCCCCGCACTATACTCTGAGAGCATAGTCAGCTCACTCCTCTTTCGTTGAGTACGCATGCTGGGTATTTTCGTGTTTCCATAACCCACCGAACTCAGACATGGATTACAGGATCTTTTCCGTGCGCACTTGGTCTTGTGCTTGCATGTACACACGAAGGGGGTTAAGCCACTAGCAGGTCTGCACATAAGTTGACCTGGGAGATCGGAAAAATCTCCACTCTTAACCCACCAGGCGGCAGCGACCAGGATACGAACTCACGACCTCCCGATTAGGAGGCCGACGTCTTACCACCACACCACTGCGCCCGTCCATGGGACTACCTTTGTACATGTCACAGGCTGCAATGTGAGACCCCTCCTAGGACAGGACACCTCCCAATAAAGGACACTATCTGTCATGCCCTGGTCTGTTATTTTTACCAAAATATACCTGTTATGAGAAGAAATGCTCATGACTTTTATTATATTTACAGGAAGATGATGTTCTGGACATGCTGGCAGAGTGTGAGGCGGAAGAAAAAGACGGCAAGATGTTCATTGGTCCACAAGGTCGAGGGATGAGAGAACCTAGGGTTAGTTTTTTTCTTTGCTTTTTAATAGCTGCAAGACTTGGAGTATGAACTGAACAAAGTGAATTTAGCATCCTCAGTTCCGTGTTCACTATCGGTCATTGCGCACATGTGGCATAGGTGTTTGTTTTGATTTGTTTTGTCTGTTCCTTTATTTTATAGACTGTAGATGAATTGACTTTAGGACTGAAGTTTGGGGATTTTCATTGCTTGGTTTGATTTTTTTGTATGTGGTCACTTGTGGATGTTTTGTCATGAGATCACGATAAATCTAATCTAATTTCTGTACTTGTGTGACTTGAAGAATTTTCAGCCAACAAGGTTTGGATTATTTTTAAGCTGTTTTAATTCAGCATAATTTTCCCCCTGCTATAAATAAAAGTTGGCATACAGTTTCACTTTCATTGCCTGTTTTTGTGGGGTACCAGGATGGTTGTGGTCATGTGGCGAAATTGAGTTACACTCATGGTGCTTCCGTAAGTCTGGCTCGCTTTCTGTGCATACGGCTTTTGAAATTCCCACTACATATACTCACTCCAATGTAATAACTGTGTGCATGGCAGTAATCTCGTGCTTCGTTTGGACCTTCTTTAATGGTTGTCGTAGATAGACAGTCTCCACCCCTTGAATTAGCGACTGAGTACATAATTGATGTGTGATGAATGATTTGAGTTTCAGACTTGTACATTTGTTGGATGTCTGATTGGACCCAAACATTTATTGCAGTGTCTTAATAGTGTACTGTGTGTCCTAGTCAAGTGATTCAGGACTGGAATGACTTGTCATACAGATTCAAATGCATCAAATGATTTAAATGCCACGTAATGATGTGTCATGCAGATTCAAATGCCACGTAATGACTTGTCATGCAGATTCAAATGCCACGTAATGACTTGTCATGCAGAATCAAATGCCACGTGTTCATTTGTTGAAAGTCTGACCTTGCCCGAACATATTTTGCAGTGTTTTGAAAGTGCACTTTACAGTCTTCACTCTGTAGCATTGGTCCAAAGTTAACAAAATATTCGAACTCGGTAAAATATAACACAGTTGAACTTTTCCTGCTTTCTTGACTTGAACGAAAAGATCTGGCTTTGACAGCGTTTTACAAACATGAATTCATGTGAACATTTCTAACACTTTTAAGCATCGTGGAGTTCTGAAGTCTTCATGGCACAAGTGCTGCGTGTGTCTGGGTGATTTTATGCTGGTAATTGTTCTATAAATGTGAACCTGTGTATATTATACTTCATTGGATTAATACAACCAAAAGGTGTGCACCCAGAACCAAATCTTGAGTCGATCATTACTCAATGTAGAGAATAGACCATCCCTCAGCAGTTTTAGATGTGGATTTCTTCTTCTCAAGCTCAGAATTAGAAACGCCACAACTGTTATTTTCTCCTTTGAACTTAGTCTTTTTATTAGTAAATGCTTTAGGACTTTTGGTCATAAACTAGAAAGGGCTACTATGCATGACTGCTATGTCAGACATTTTGCAGAAAAAAACACTGTATGCAATGTAAACAGCAGCATGAGCAGTATAATAAAAGTATTGTAAGCGCAGCACCACGTACTCCACCCATTAGAATTCTTTGCACTCAATCACCAAATGCGTGTACATAGCAAAGCTTTAAATACTCATGGCGACAGCTGCACCAGACCAAATATCAACACCTGTAGAATGTTGTCAGTTTAGTAAGATCACACATCTAACTTTTTTCCTGTACACGCAACAGTGTTTGAAAAAAGTATAAGTAATAGAAATAAAGATAAGAAATAAAGATAAGACTTGTTAAATTGTTATTGGAATGCCAGTATGTGAGCCTGTAATAATGATGTGTATGGTACACGTATTGTCAAAGTTGATGCTTTGATGAGTTATAATATAGGTGTGGAATGATTGATACCTCAATAATTTTGTTGAAGTTTTGTGTGAAGTTTGTCAGTTATGTTTTTAATTTTGTGACAGTGTACTCATCCTAACACAAACTGCAACTTAAGCCAAAAACAATTTATTTATTGTATCTCCGGTGACATGGCAAGACAAAAATAAGGGTAGAAAGTTTTTGTTTTTGTTTGTTTGTTTGTATTAAAGTCTTTTTTATGACCCAAGGGCATGTGGCTTTTTCATAGACATTAGAACATCAAGTCTTCGCAGCTCTTGCGAGATACCCGTCCAGCTTGAAATATCGAGCTCAGGTTCTGTTGAGTGCAAGTCGTGTCCACTAGATGATGGATAACTGTTGCTTTTCTTCTGTAGTCTGCAAATCAAGTTTCTATTTCTTTTTTTTCTTTTTTTTTAAGGGTCAGAAGGGAGTTGCTTGTTTTTTGATGGGTTATATATGTATGATTTTGCAATAAGAGACATAGGGTTTGCATTCAATGATAAGCATCACATGTTAACAATTTAAACACGGACATTGTATTTTAACTCACTTTAACTCACCGTCACCTCTTCAGTTTTGCAGTTGATAGAATACAATTTCTAGATAGTCCATGAGGAGTTTCACATTAATTGTTTTGTCATGTGGATAAAAAACGCTCGCGCTGGACCCGAGTACTCTTCAGACTGGCTCGCTCAATAAATATAAATGTTTGGAATGTCTGTGGTGTGAATGTTGGTTTCTGACCAGAAATGCAGATCTATCTCTGGCCGATTCATAGATTCAACCTACAAACTGCGACCTCATCTGTGATTAGATGGCCAAGCAATGCGTGAAATCTTTTATTCTAAAGCCTTATGGCTCGTTTCGACAAGCATTAAACGGATGAAATTAACCACTTGCAGTTTATTCTTCAGAAAAATGCACACAAAAAATGGGTTGGGTTCGGTGATTTGTACATAAACATCTTCCTCGCGATAGATTCGCTTATTATTTTGTCTTATGAAGCCGTCATCAACACGAACACAATGATTGCAGAAGCAAACTCTGTACCTACACGACCGAGACACAAGACTGATTATTTCACAGCTGCAATGTGAATAGAGAACAAAGACGTTTTGGGTAAGTTTACTCACGTCAGGTCTTCACTGACAAGCTAGGAACAGACGGAAAATTCCGAACAAAAGTAAATGACGTCAAAGTCTCTTTCGCTTTGCGTGTAACTTTGTCATGACGTATTTTTGTGTGACGCGTTCGGCTGTTCTATCAGCTCAATGGCTGCGTGTTGCCCCGCCGGTGTGAACTCCTCCTACGGCCAAGTCGTTTTTGTGGTTTATTTCGCATTTAGGTCCCAGGTAACATTATGAAGTTTTAATACGATCAATCGGACCTATTATCAAGTTAGTGTATCAACTTTTGAACGAACTGCGCCCAGTAGTTTCCCAGCAATAAGCTGTTAAGTGGAGAAAGACACACACACAGACACACAATTAAAGTCTGCTGAGCCCAAGTACTAGCGTACTCGGGGATAAAGTAATTACACTTGTGTTAAAACTGCCTCATCCGAATTTCACATTAAATTCAGCACCTGATTACATTTTGTGTACTCACTGTTTATGGAAAGTTTCCTCAAACAGATTCACATCAATGGAAGAACTGAAAATTGCACTACCATTACAGAGCCTGAAAAACATACACCTTCATCTGTGAAAAAAGAAAGAACGCGCGAGAAATGATATAACGTCATTAATCATCATGACAATTCATTACACTGTGTATCACGTGCCGTCATTCCATTCTTTCCATACCATCCTGAAGAAGCCAGTTACATGCCAAAATATTGATATAAAACTACCTAACCTGGTTACTGGTGTGTTTTCTTTTTATCTAAATCTTCATCCGTATGTGAAATTCATACTGTGTCAACTGTGCGTTCATTCCAGCCCCTGCAAAGCATGCCGGAGAGCATTGCGAATTTCCCTGAGGAAGACGAAGAAGATGAGGGATCTGATGAAGACACGCCCCCCACCACCCCTGCGCTTAATGGAAGGGTTCGTTCGGCTCGTCTAGCCACTCGTCTCAACTCTGGCACACAGGTAAGGGTTGTAATTAGACCAGGTTGTACGTGGATATCTTTGGTGCAGGTGTTAAGGTGTACCTTTCGTCTTGCTGTTATGTTGGCACTTTGTCAGAGACGGTAAAAATTTACTGGCCTTTCAGAAGCTTTTCAAAAAAGTTACTGATCTTCTGATGGACAATTAAGGAAGGGTCTTTGTTTGATTGACTTCTGCTTTGGCCATCTACATAGTTTTTGATGTTGTTGTTCATGTTTGCATGTGTATCATGATATAGCCTTGTATGCTTGAAACTCTGTGTGTGTGTGTGTGTGTGTGTGTGTGTGTTCGTGTGTGTGTGTGTGTGTGTGTGTGCCCGAAATTGTATGTGTGTGTGTCTGTGTGTGTGTGTGTGCTTGAAATTGTATGTGCATGTGTGTGTGTGTGCATGCGTGCATGTGTGTGCATGTGTACACATTTATAGACACATTCATCTACAACTGCATGCATATTTTCCCTTTTTTTTTACACGCACATCCTTTAACTCTTTCTCCCTTTAACGTCTACAGCGCCCTCCCAGCTACAGGAGTGCCAGCGATACTTCACGCCCGCCTTCAGAGGCAACAACCCTGCGTGGTCCAGCCCGACCGCAAAGCCAAGTGTCGCTAGTTAACGGAACACGACCCAGAAGTCTGTCGAGGGGTGGTGGTGGTGCAGGTGGTGGTGGTGCTGGCACTAACACATCCAACAACAGGAATGTCTCGCAAATTCGTTCTTCTGTGGTGAGTGGTTTTGGGGTCGGACAGGGATGATGATGTATTTTGAAGGGATGGTATGTGTGTGTATGTATGTTCGGGGGACTCGCATGGACTGTGAAATACGGGTGTAGAAGGAGAAGGGAGAGGCATTGACTTCTCCCTGAAACGGGATTTCATGTGCGGTTGTTTCTGCATCTGGACACATGTATTGTTGTTTCTGAGTTTTCCCGAGCAAGTGACATTGTTTCTCCAAGCATTGTGGGAAGATCATGTCGACTTGAGGACTCTGAACATATGAGAGAAATTGTGACCACTACGGACACTGCAACAGTTATTATTTTGGAAGAGGAGGAGAACGGAAATACAAATATAAGAAATGAGTGCTTCCATGGTTTGCTGGGTTTGAAGCAACTAGTCGATGTAATCATTGATTGGTTGTTGCCTTTCTGCGGAGAATGAAAATAGGACAGTGTTCGATTCGTTTTTCTGCTCCGCAAGCACCTCATTCACCACTTAATATTCTCCCCAGAATCTTGCTTTAATTGCCATTCTCCACCATTCCTCACATTTTCTACCCTGCGTGTGAGCCCCCCTTTAGGAGGAGGGACTAAAATGTCAAATAGATCAGGGTGTCTGAGCACAGGAATGACTGTCCTGTTTGCTTTCTTGTGTGTTGCTGTGTCTGAGCTGCTGATGTCATGTGTTTTGGCAAGGTTTTGCTGTGTGTGTGTGTGTGTATGTGTGTGTGTGCATGTGTGTGTGTGTGTGTGTGTGTATAGATCTGTTTGTCTGTGAATTTGTCTTTATGTGTGTGCGTGTGTGTGTGTGTGTGCGTGTGTGTGTGTTTGTGTGTGAGTATAGATCTGTTTGTCTGTGAATTTGTCTTTATGTGTGTGTGTGTGTGTGTGTGTGTGTGTGTGTGTGTGTGTGTGTGTACCCATCTGCCTGTCTGTCTGTCTTGTCTATGAGTGCATGTCAGTGAGTTACAGTGTGTCATAATACTGATTTTTTTGATTTTTTTTAAGTGAGTACAGTGGAACCCCCCTTTTAAGACCTCCAAAAATCTGAGAAAATCAGGTCTTATAAAGGAGGGAGTCTTAAAACAAGGGTAAATTTGCAGAGGTTATGAACAGAAAGTCTGCGAAAACAAGGTCTTAAAAGGGAGGAAGTCTTACATTGGGGGTCTTAAAAGGGGGGGTTCCTGCGCCTTGAATATGTGCGCGATATAAATTGCATAAACATAAAAAGATAAAAAAAATAAAAAATCCCTGCGCTTAGAACTGTACTCACAGAATACGCACGATATGAGCCTCATATTGATTGATTGTATATATGTGATAGGCTTGTTACTAAAATAGTCACACTGACATTGCAAGAGAGGTCTCTGCAGTAAGTTCACAATTCAGCAACAATCTGTGCTGGCAGGTTTTCTGCAGTTTCTAATAAGAATGTACAAACACCTCTCTTCAACAGGACGACAGTTTCCTGTCTAGCTTGGTGAAGGAAAGAGAGGAAGAACTGACGAAGAAAACACTGACGTCACTCAATGAAATGAGAATCAAGTTTCCTGGAAAGACTGATTCCGAAGCAGAGCTACTCCTGGACAAGGTACAGGTACAATGAAACGCATTGGACACAAGGCGTTGGCTTAATATATACACACATATATTCTTCTCAAACATGTACAACTGTCTTGTTTACAGTTCAAATTTCTTTTCTTTTCTGTGTGTTTGATTTGCTGATTGTCTTGCTTGTGCTGGAGTGTTTTTGCGCCAAGCAGCTTTTTACATTTAGTCAAGTTTTGACTAAATGTTTTAACGTAGAGGGGGGAATCGAGACGAGGGTCGTGGTGTATGTGTGTGTGTGTGTGTGTAGAGCGATTCAGAGTAAGCTACTGGACCGATCTTTATGACATTTTTCATGAGAGTTCCTGGGTATGATATCCCCAGACGTTTTTTTCATTTTTTGGATAAATGTCTTTGATGACGTCACGTCATATCCGGCATTTTGTAAAAGTTGAGGCGGCACTGTCACACCCTCATTTTTCAATCAAATTGATTGAAATTTTGGCCAAGCAATCTTCGACGAAGGCCGGACTTTGGTATTGCATTTCAGCTTGGAGGCTTAGAAATTAATTAATGACTTCAGTCATTAAAAATCTGTAAATTGTAATTAAAATTATTTTTTTATAAAACGATTCAAAATTACGTTTATTGTATTCTTCTTTATTTTCTGATTCCAAAAACATATAAATATGTTATATTCGGATTAAAAACAAGCTCTGAAAATTAAAAATATAAAAATTATGATTAAAATTAAATTTCCGAAATCGATTTAAAAACAATTTCATCTTATTCCTTGTCGGTTCCTGATTCCAAAAACATATAGATATGATATGTTTGGATTAAAAACAGGTTCAGAGAGTTAAAAAGAATAGAGATATAGAAAAGCGTGCTATCCTCCTCAGCGCAACCGCTACCGCACTTTTCTGGATTGTTAATTTCACTGCCTTTGCCACGAGCGGTGGACAGACGATGCTACGAGTGTACGGTCTTGCGGAAAAAATGCAATGCGTTCAGTTTCATTCTGTGAGTTCGACTGAGCTTGACTAAATGTTGTATTTTCGCCCTACGCGACTTGTTTTCTCTGTCTTTGTTTGTTTCTTTGTTGCGTTTGAATGCTTTGCTTTTTTATGAGACTGTTTCAAGTTTTATGTGTACCTTTTCCCTTAATACAATTCTTGTTCTTCTTCTTTTGCATTCGATATTCATGGCCATCATATCCTCGATGTCAGTGGCTGCCATGGCCTTTATACAATAATTGAATCATAATGGAGGAAAATGCCTGGTTAGATTTGTCTGTGACTGGAAGACTGTATGCATTGATGTTTTTCTCAACGGACTGGTGGGAAAAACAGCATCGCGTGATGGTTGTTTTGATGGCGCATAACTGTACTGTTTGTTCGTTTGTTAATTCATTCCTGCATTTATTCGTTTGTCTATTGATTTATGAATGAATGAATGAATTTTTTTCTCAGATGAATGAGAAAAAAAGCAGTGCATGATGGTTGTTTTGATGGCACATAGCAGTACTGTTTGTTCGTTTGTTCATTTATTCATTCGTCTATTGATTTATGAATGAATGAATTAATTCTTTTCTCAGATGAATGAGAACTGGAAGTTCCACAAACCTCGGATAGCTTCCTACTGGCTGGTCAAACTGGACTCCATCAAAAGACGCAAGGTAAGAGGGAAAAAAACAGAAAAAATAATTGCGTGTCTGTCTCCTGTACTGCTGAGTATAATGTGTCTTCTGTCCAAGCTTTTTTGCCATCAGCTAGCTGTGTGCTGCAAAAAGCAAAAGTTGTTTTTAAAGCTGTGTGCAGCTGACAGTTTATGTGATTTAGAGTGTAGGGATTGTGTAGAAAAGCTGTGCATGGGTATACACATTGATGTAAATGTTAGGTAAAAAATGAGATGAGATTATGTTTATAATTGAAAGAGGGAGTTAGGCTGGTAAGTAGGTGATCAGGTAAGAATAAAAGAGGGCGCGGTCGCAAGGTAAATGTCAGATTGTCAATTTGGATTATCGGTAGAGCGATTGATTGGATGATTTAATGTCTGTCGGTTATCTTGTTAATTATGATTCATGCAGCTGTTACATTTGACTTGATCAAAACTTGGTTACATGAGTTGCCGCTTCTGGGCATGTTGCAAATATTCAAACCTGACAGCTGTTGAGAATAGTCAAATAGTCAAGATGCTAATACAGAAACTCTTATTCTCACTTTAGTAACCTCAAACTAGCTGAAGAAAAAAACAGCCCTCTCTTTTTTAATGACTTTTTTTGTTTTGTTCCTTTTCTTTAACAACTATAATTAATCACTTTCTGTTTAGTCAACTTACCAATTCTCATTAATCCAGAAGTAGGACAAGACAAATGTACATCAAAGATACAGGAAACTTCTCATCTTCTGATGCTAACACATTATTATGGAAATGTATGCGTTTGGATCTTTGCACACATGTGAAATTTGGTGATGGGGCAGTGAGAGTGTGTTGGTGGCTATAAGGATGAATCATGTATATATTGCTTGCTATTATAAAATCGCTTGTTTGTATTGGTGTGTGCGTCTTGGCATCAGAACCTATACAGGGATACAATGTACCTGCGATGAAGCTAGGACACCCGTGGGACCTGCCGAAAGTGTCCCTACATTGCAGGGGGCCTGTTATGGCAGGTACATTGTATATACTTTGATAAAGATAACAGACAAAGGGACAAGAGAAGGTGCCCTTGATTGGGAGGTGGTCTGTTATGGGAAGGGCCTCACATCGCAGGTAGCACTGTACTTCTCCAAATGCTGTTGATACTGAAGGAGTTGGCTCTTTTTTTCAGTCGTGAACTTATGATAACGATTTAACTTAGGTGTTAACTAACTAAGGTATTAATCTAGTTAAAATAAGAATGTATATGTACCTTTACATGTTTTCAACCTTGTGTTGTGGTGCTGTACATTTTGAGAGAATTGAGAATATGGGTGCATTTTGTGTTCAAAAGTTCTTAGATGAATTTCTAAGTCCTCTTCTTGGTCGTGAGCATGTGCCTGAGATGCTATCAATCCCATACTTACAGGTAAATGTACAAATATACTTACCAGTCCTCTCCCTCATGCTCAAATGCACATAAAGACACAAACAGAAGCACACACACACTCACATATTCAAGCATACAGACACAAATGCAGAAACACAAATACGCAGAAAGCACACAGGCAGACAGACAGACCAACAGAAGACACATGGATGCAGATGTGCACCTTTCTGCAGTACCCATGCATGCCTGCCTCCCCTCCCTCACTTAGTCACTCCCCCCTCCCTCCCTCTTCTCCTCCCCAATCCTCTCATTGTTGGTCGCGACCTTCAGGTGGTGGATATCGTGCGGTCCAATGTCAAGGCCGTTCTGCAACGAATCTGGCACTCCTCGGATGTGGACAACCTGCGTCTCTGTCGCATCTTCAGCCGCGTTTTCAACCGCCTGCTCTGGAGTCACGGACAGGGGTTGTGGAACTGCTTCTCTCCTGCCACGGGGTAAGGATTGGGACCCAGTGTTAACTATGGGTATATAGTTGAATGAGGGCGTCGTTTTTGTGTGGGGACGTAGAAGTGAGGGTTGCATCTTTCGTAGTTCATATTTGTCTTCCACAGTCAAAGGGCAAGGAATTGCTTCTCTCCTGCTACGAGGTACGGATTGAGTCCCTGTGTTAACTGTGTGTAGCGACCACTTTCATAGTTGGGTGTAGGAGTACAGTTTGTCCTTTATTGTTTGTCTGTAGAAGTGTGTGTGTTGATCTTTAGCAGGTTGGGAAAGGCAGGAAGGAAAATGTGTGTTGTAGTTGTTTGTTTGTCGACTGTGGTTATCTGAAAAAAGTGGAAGGTAATACATTACACATGCTTTGACAGTAGTTGCACATGGGTGGGTGGCCGTTTGTCTGTCTGTCTGTCTGTCTGTCTGTCTGTCTGACTGGGATTCTGTGGTTAGCACTACAGCAGGCTGTGACTGGCAGTATTTCAGCATAGTTCATATGAGGTATTTGGATGTTTTGTCAAAGCGAGTTTATTATGATCACTTGCTGTTTTTGTTTGCACCACACTTATGCAATCCACTTCACTGTTAAACAAAGCAGTTCACAGCAGAGACTGGTTGATACATTAAGTGTGTCAGTGTGTTTTAATTATGCATTTTGATTTTAACATTGAAATTAAGTTGACCCTTCAGGATTGATTGTAGTAGTAGATCTAGTTGGATTTATTAGATGAATTCAAATTATTAGCTGGTTTCGATAAGGACAATTTTCAGATAGGAGTAGATAAACAGTGCCATGATTATGACATTTAGGGAAATGGCCTTGGTTATCGTGTTAATCATGTTGATATAAATTGCCTTTGCATGCTATGATAAAGAAATTAATGGCATATCGATCAGTGCATGTTCCATTAGTTCAGCCGGTATACATTTAGCATTCTGCTTGAATTTTAGTGCATTATTTGTAGCATTCTTCGAACACAGAGATTAGCAGTAATTTACTTCTAATCGTGGTCATTCTGTTTTGTACCAGGAAGTTATATGCAAAGCCGAGAGGGTAATAACTTTTTTTTGGTAATCATGCAGGAGGGAAGAAGCATAGCAGATTTTAATAGCCACTAACATGCAGTAATTGGTTTTATGTTCTTAGTGGAGTCATGTGGGATAGGTATGCACGCTGTTTGGTGTTTGGGCGTTACTTTGTAGAGCTATATGAAATAGAGTTTTGTTTGAACAAGTTTTGTTTGCAAATATCCTTTTCCACTGGCAGTATATGGTCTTTTGTTATTTTTCTTGTAAACTTTAAAAATGTGGTGTATCTGGCTGTATAAATCATGCGTGCTTCAGGACTGCCATATTCCTTCTGTGTTGATTTTCTTGCTGGCATTTCTTCAACTAGCTTGCATGTAAATTGTGCATCAAAATACCTTGGAATGCTCTTAACCTTATTTTTCCCATGGTTTGATGTTCGCTGGTTGCACTTGCAGTTAGCTTTAGTATGCACTTCTATAACTCTTTTTTTCATCTGCATGTTGTGCACAGTTTTGTCTCTTTGTTTTTCTTTCACTATTGGCCTTTGGTCTCGGTCCTCTCAATCAGAATGAATGTGTCATTGACCTGGCTGTGTGATTTGGTCAATTTATCTGCCCTTGCATCTTATACTCGGGAACAAGTTGATGTTTTGTTTGTTTAAAGCAGATGATGAGTTTGATTTGATTGCATTGTTTACATTCTTCCTATAAGCAATACGATTTGTTTTAATTGTCTGATACATATAGATCTTATGTTTCATTCTTTTTCTTGATATAGTAGTTCATGTACTAAACACACTCACTGAAAGACTGAACTCTCTGCCTTCGAGTTATTTTAGGTTTTAACATGCAGTGTTAACATTTTGAAAAACGTGTCTGTGAATATGTTTGTTTTTGCTACTGAAAGTGTAACATGTTTCTAATAAAGGAACTGACAATGACATGCAATTTAGATATGTAACGACAAATGAATAGTCATAATGTTTGCAACATTTTCATCAGCACTATCATTTTGAAGTAGTAATCAGCTTACAGCCCTGCCAGTATGGTCTATATGAAGGTAATAACTGAAGTGTATCAGTGGTTCTGCACAGCCCTATAAGAAGTCAAGTAGCTCAAGGTAAAGACCATCTAGTCGCAAGGATAACGATATTACGGATAAGATTTCATATACAGTGGAGTCCGGGTACAACGAATCTCAAGGGAGATACATTTTAGTTTGTTATATCAGCAATTCGCTGTAGAGTTTTCAACCCTAAATGGCCTTAAGACAAGTTTTCCCACTCAACCTCAAATGATCGTCCCATCGATCTTTCCTTGGAGAGTACAATCTCTGCATGTTTTCAACAGCTTCATAATATAATCCATAGAGAGAGCAGACCTGTGTACATCTACGGTTTCTCCGTAATTTCTCTGATTTTTATATGCGGAATACGGTGCTACGGATTTTTAATTAAAATTCCGAAATTCCGGATATCAGGGCGGTGCTGCCACACACAAGACAGAAGTCGCAGCACAGGTTTACTACTGATGAGCGTTTTGAGTGTGCACAGGTCTGAGAGAGGCATAGTTCAAATGTTCACTTTACTGTCACAATTTTAGAAGTAAAATTTAAAAAGTCGTGTAAAAGCATGTACTTGTACATTCTGATCAATCTCCGTGTCCGTCAAAAAAGACACTGCACACACTGACACTGCCTCGACACACGTACTAAGCTGTTTTGAAAAAGTCCAGAATGTTTGTCTGACACTGCTCAGAACTGGCACACTTCTCCACTGTACACTCCAATTTGGAGATCATATCCAAGTCACAGACATCGCTGCACTTTGCCTGCAAGT
This sequence comes from Littorina saxatilis, assembly GCF_037325665.1. NCBI lineage: Eukaryota > Metazoa > Mollusca > Gastropoda > Littorinimorpha > Littorinidae > Littorina > Littorina saxatilis. Next base: position 36,204,381 of record NC_090249.1, read on the forward strand.
AGCGACGTAGGGTATTGGCAGCAACACGTGCTTCTGTGGCAGTGGGCGCCATCTTTAGACGGTCACTTCAAAAACAGTGGAGCGAGATATTTCCCATAAACATTCTTTGATGAAGAATTGAGTACACAACAAGCGAAAAGGCAAATCGTCAAAAAAGAGAAAAGCATGCCCAATCTTTTGTACGCAGTCATGTGTCCTAGAAATTGGATCTGAAGTCTTACCGACGGATTGGAATAGTGAAAACACAGCGGCGGTGGCTGTTCCGTGCACCTCTTGCTGTTTGTTCAGAGTTCGCTCATCACGCGATGTGCACGTATTTTTGTGTATTTTTGTCTTTGGAGACAATTATTGACATCATTCCGTTGTAGCCTTGTGACTTTTAGAGACAAAACGGCTCTGGGGCGATGAAAACGTGTTTGTTAAAAGAGGGGTTCGTTATGCAAATGAGTTCAAAAGGTTCGATGTAGCCGGAAAGTAACAAGTATGAAATAGAAGGCTGTCTGCCGGGATATCAATGGCAGTTTGTTAAAAGAGGGATTTCTTTATACCCAGGTTCGTTATAGCTGGATTCCACTGTAGTCCTGTCAGGTCGCCCTCATCAATATTCGGGCTGCATTCTCACTGGGAAAGCAAGCTGCCATACATAACGGAGCTACTCATTACACTGTAATTCAAAAGAGGAACATTGAACATGAAAGTAACACCTGCAACCTCATTTTATTGACTCACATGCGAAGCAAAAGTGAGTCTATGTACTCACCCGAGTCGTCCGTCCGTCCGTCCGGAAAACTTTAACGTTGGATATTTCTTGGACACTATTCAGTCTATCAGTACCAAATTTGGCAAGATGGTGTATGATGACAAGGCCCCAAAAAACATACATAGCATCTTGACCTTGCTTCAAGGTCAAGGTCGCAGGGGCCATAAATGTTGCCTAAAAAACAGCTATTTTTCACATTTTTTCCATTTTCTCTGAAGTTTTTGAGATTCAATACCTCACCTATATATGATATATAGGGCAAAGTAAGCCCCATCTTTTGATACCAGTTTGGTTTACCTTGCTTCAAGGTCAAGGTCACAGGAGCTCTTCAAAGTTGGATTGTATACATATTTTGAAGTGACCTTGACCCTGAACTATGGAAGATAACTGTTTCAAACTTAAAAATTATGTGGGGCACATGTTATGCTTTCATCATGAGACACATTTGGTCACATATGATCAAGGTCAAGGTCACTTTGACCCTTATGAAATGTGACCAAAATAAGGTAGTGAACCACTAAAAGTGACCATATCTCATGGTAGAAAGAGCCAATAAGCACCATTGTACTTCCTATGTCTTGAATTAACAGCTTTGTGTTGCATGACCTTGGATGACCTTGACCTTGGGTCAAGGTCACATGTATTTTGGTAGGAAAAGGCCATGTAAAGGTCAAGGTCAAGCATGTGAGTCGTATGGGCTTTGCCCTTCTTGTTCCCTGACTTTTCATATGGGCAGCAAATTTCTTTTTTTGTGCAGCTTGTTTTTAGAGAGAGAAAAAAGTGTAATCAATGTGTTTATTTATTTGTCAGACAATTCCTTTGGCATGATTGCATTTATAGATTTATAAGTGATATAATGCTAACCACAGTTGTAGTTGGCTTTTTTTGGTTTTTTGTTTAAACCATTCATGTGCTACTTGAGCAGCAGATATAATGCTAGTTATATTTAAGACTATTATAATCAATCTGCATTGCAATCATTAGTTTATCTCTTGTTTTATCCAATAAAATTGATTTGGTAGATCAATGGGGGAAAAGGAAAGGATGGAAGGGGTGAATCCTGAAACTGGGTATTATAATTTTTAATATTGATGCAATTTTAACAATAAAGTTCAGGTTTGGAGCACACTTAATTTTGTTTGTAATATGTCTGTCTTTCTCTTTATCTAATCCCCTTTTCACTGAAATCTCCTAGATTGCATTTTTCTACAAAATGTAATAAGTAAAAACTGATGACCATTAATCCCAAAACAAGCTGATGAGCTTTCCTACCCTAACTGCTGCATTTTGCGAGAATAAATAGAATAAGCAGCTGGACTTTTACATGTAGAAACATATTCATTCATGCATGTTAATTCTCAGCTTGAATAAAAATAACATGTCTTATTCACTTGATTTTCTGCATGTACATGCATGTTCTATGCTTCAATTAATAAACTTTCATCTAATCTGTTTTAGAGTGCAAATCTCATTTTTGCCAGTGAAACATCCCTTGCTCAAATTTTTCTCTTCGTTTTTTTTTTTTTTTTACACAGGAATTCGTGGGAGACGATTTTCAGCCGCAGTACGGAGCTGGTGAGCGAGATGGAGATGAACTGCTGCCGTCGGATTGTACAGCTGTGCCGGGACTGCTTGTTAATCGTGTACCAATTCGCCACCGAGGCCAAGTCGGGGAGCGCCCCCCACGCCCCTCCCGCCCCCGGCGAGGACAACTCTCTCGTTCTTCAGGCACAAAACGGGTGAGTACAGATAATGTAAATGACATTTATACGAGTTTAAATGTAAAGTACAAACCACAGTGAAAGGTTTTGAAATTTCTACAAGTCCCTTAGTCATGATGAGAATGGGGAAAACCTTCATGAATTATCATCTATATATACCCTTCAAAAAAAGTTAAGGACCACTTTTTCAAACGTACAGAAAATGTAAATGACATATAGGAGTTCAAATGTAAAGTACAAACCACAGTGAAAGGTTTTGACATTTCTCCAAGTCCCCTTGTCATGGTGAGAATGGGGAAGACCTTCATGAATTATCGTCTATATATACCCTTCAAAAAAAGTTAAGGACCACTTTTTCAAACGCATGCCATACAGTAATGACAAGGTTAAATTATTCAATTTTGTCTGTGTTGTTTGAACTGAGTACTCTCGCCAGAAAATGTCACGTCAAACATGCCAGCGAAAATAGAAATAACGCTAGAGCTTGTTACTCTAGACAACCCTCTGATTTCAAATTCACAACAGTAGTATTAATTTCTTACAAAGAAAAACTGCAAAATCTAATCCCGGCAGCGATCACTAGTTCATCTCCCACTAATCGGTAGTGAGATGTCCTACGACGTAAGGTGATCTCTCCCCGTACCATCACAGAGCCCCCATCAAACGATTTCGTTCTAGAACAGCGCCATCTGCAAAGCGCTCTCTATGACGCCTCCAGACTCTGATGCGTCCAACAGCAGGATCCAAGAAGAGGCGGGACCCATCTGTTAACAATCACGTAACCACCTCACATGTTGAGTGCACCAGGCTCGGCGGGCAGCTGGATGGTTGGCAGTCAATGTTGTTTTGCGGACTGGGCGTCTTTCATTGAAGTTGAAAGCGTAAAAGCAGTGTGTAACACTTTGATAACTGACAACAGTGTGTGGTGACAGCTCATGGTCGATGCCTGCTGCCTTTTCAGTAACCTTTTTTTGCTACATGACCTTCATTTGGATGAGGCGATCCTTCATTGTTGTGGTGACTGTAGGCCGACCATAACATTGTTGTAACTGCACTCTTCCAATTGCTTGAAGTCATTCCTTCAGTCCGATGATGTTGAGTGAGACACTGCAACACTCTGAACCACTTGCCTGGTAGAAACAACATCTTGTAGCCATCAAACTGCCCTTGCCTTATCCAAGTCGCTCCGTTTTCGTGATAGGGGCATGTTGTTTCATTGCATTATTTTGTCAGTGTGTCATTTTACAAACACAAATTTGTGAGCACATTTCGTGGCTGGAACCCTGTTGTAGCACGTGCATTACTGGTTTTTGTCCTGGCATGTCTTGCACCGATTTCATAGGACTTTGAAAACTGCCCCCTTTTTAAAGAAACCCTCACTTTTTCCGCCTGTTTAGCATGACACAGTAACACTGCCTGCCAAAAATGTTCCTAGATAAAGATTCACAGCCCTTTTGTTAATTCAAAGAAGTGACGTTTCAATCAAATTGTCAAACCCTTGATTTTTGGCGAATATTTTAAAGATTGTGAACATTTCATGACCGGTCGTTTACTTTTTTTGAAGAGTATATATGCACCTAGAGGGAAAAGTTCACTGCTCAGACACACATGCACATAGGTGTGTAGACAGAGCGCACACCCTCACACAAACAGTCACTTCCGCGCGCGCGCACACACTGGGTCTATATGGAATGGGCCAACTTGAAAGTTAAGATTCCCCCCAAAAGTGGCGTATGGCTGCCTAAATGGCGGGGTAAAAAGGGTCAAACACGTAAAAACCCACTCGTGCAAAAAACACCAGTGTACATGGGAGGGTGACAGCTCATTAGCGCAGAAAAAGGAGAAGAAAAAAAGTTAAGATTGTCGCTAAATCACATATGAAAATGATTTAAGATTGTCGCTAAATCACATATGAAAATGATTCGAGTTTCTGCGAGAAGCTTTCATAACTTTTTTGTAATGAACATACTGTGTGTCACACTTTTGTGTGTATTAATTGTTTGAATGGTATGTACAACAGATGATTTTATGTGTTATGCAGCTACCTGGGGGGCCGGGACGTGAAAGGACCCAACCAGTGGAACCCGCACACCTTCAGCCAGCGCTACAGCAAACTGTACTCCGGCCGGGTCACCGAGACTGGATCATGACCCGCATGCAACGTAGACCACCCCAGCTCCACCTCTCTGCCCTGCGTCCCAGTAACTCTCATCGTTCCTGATACGTTGAATCATTGTGTAGTCTAACTGGAGTTTCTTTCTTTTCTGTCTATAGTTTGTTGGTGCCCTGTCCTGTGGTTACTACTGCTGATACGAGTTTTCTAGACCCCAATGCTTGTGTTTTGTTTCCTACTTTATTTCTGCAGAATTGATTGGCGCATAAATCTGTGTGAACTTTTTACACATAATTATTATGTGCATCTGAGTACATATATGCAGATGTCTGCCATGTCTGCTGCTACATTTGAAGCTTAAATTGTAGCTGTGTACTTGCGCGCATAAGTGTGTATGTATGTGTTTTTTCTGCACATGCCATTTAATTGTTTCTGGCTTATTACAAGAAACTAAGGATACCGTCTTATCGAGCTGTCAAACATCCATATATATAGCTATTCTGATGGACACGTGGGGGAATTCGGGGGCTGTGATTGGATGGTCTCTTCCGATCATCAAAGCATAATGCTACGGAAGTCGGCCATTTTTGCCAATATCCAAATGCATATTGAGAATAACAAAGACGCTTGGTTCCGGTTTACCCATCTGTACCACACGATGTTTCAATCGACAATAGCACACACTGACAACTTGAAATTCTTCTCAGGAATGTTTTTCAGCTTTACAAATGTCGATAGCATACCCTTTTCTGCTAACTTCCTGATGAAACAGGACTAAACCAATTATTTTCTGTCCCTAAACACCACAAAATGCCCAAAGTCGAAAGATGTACAAACAGGGGAGTAAAACGGAACAGCCGTTTTTGTGTGCCTGTGTGAGCTAAGTTGCCGACTGACACAAACTTTCGCATTCGGCTTTTCTTATCTCGTAACTCCACACTAAATACCCCAATTCCCCTCTGAAGTATTGATGTTCAACCCATGGCACTAACATTCATGTAGTCGTTTATAACTGAGGTTGAAAAATTCGCTTCATGACGAGACAAGTATAAATGCCATTCACCAAACTGAAAACTTCGCTGCCGTCTGTTCGCGTTGTACGGATTAGCTATTCTCTTCTCCTCGCCTTGTTGCATCCTAGTTCTTCCGTTGTTTCTAGTTTTCCGTTGATGTTGTGTTTTGGTCTTCTTCATAAGTAGTCTTGTTCAAAATTAAAAAAACTCAAACTTCTTTTTGTTGTATACGAATGAACTAATAAAAAGCTGTTTAACAGCTGTGTTGTCAAATCGAGTTTTTTTCCAAAGTCAGTGTAGCGCCTGCGCAACACTAATGCGCATAAGAAACGGCATCTGCTATCAAAACCTGAGATCAACGCATCGACGCAAAAACTGTCATTTTGTAAGTTTGGAACAACAAATCAAGGTCAGAACAGCTATATAATCGCTATTGTATTTTCAGCGTAGCAATAGGGTCCGATGTTCAGACTCGAACAAGTATAATGCGACTCGTCTTCGACTCGTCGGCATTATACTTGTCTCGTCTAAATATCGGACCCTATTGCTATGCTGAAAACACAATAGCTGTTAATATTATGAAGATGTTGACAAACTGTACTCCTTGCTTTCAGAAGGATGTGATAGTATTTTCTGCTATTAATTACTACCTCTGACATGTGTATGGTATATTTTGCAGAACTGTTTCTACAGGGAAAAAAACCAGGGGTGGTGAACACAATGATAGTGAAAATGCCCAACTGGGTAGGAACCATGCAAGCACTGGTTCTGATTGGTGAAAATCTTGAACAAATCTCAATTTTAACCAATTGAACCCAGTACTGTGTTCCCACCCAGTTTTGGGAACTTTCTTGAGCACACCACCCCGAGCACACATTTTCTTTATACACACAAGTATACTGAATCCATCAGAAGATATTTCTTTCTTATGAGTGATGGGGGGGGGGGGGGGGGGGGGGGTCTTTCAGATAAAGCTTAAGGGGCATTAGTCTCTATAACTGGAGTTTTGAAATAGAAATCAACTGGAAATAGGTCACAGCCTGAACTTGTATGTTATCATGAAAAGTAAATTATTTGCTTGTGTTTGCCCCAGGAACTGTGTAATAGATGCATTTTTGAAAAGCAGCTGTGATAGTGTTAATTGAGTCATTTGTACTATGTATTGATGTAGACTGTGATAAATATGTACGTCAGTTGACTTATTTTCTTACATGTGGTGTGTGTGTGTGTGTGAACGCATGAATATGAATGTTATTTCTTTGGCTTGTTTTTGTTTTGTTTTTGGAGATGGTAAGGGAAGGGAGATTTTGAGTAACACATTTTTAGGAGAAGTGACAAAACAAAACAGAATCTCCTTGTTCTTTTTGTAACTTTACATTGTTTTTATGCTACAGCTAACACCAATAATTCCATACATTGACCAAGTATTTTAACTTTATCAATGGGGTTATCTTCTATTGTCATTAATTATTTTCCTTTTGCAAAACAGTTATTACGGCATTTGTTTCCATCATTAGCCCCTTTTGACAGTACATGTATGTAATCATTTGGAAGTATTTATGTTTTATTTCTACTTCATAATTTAGTATGCATTTTTTTATGTTAGTGTAGCACATTAGCCCAGATTATAGGCTTACAGTTGTACATAATGATTATTTCGTAAGTTTTTGCACATGATCGTCAGCAGATACGCAGGTATAGGCCATCCTTTTCACTTCAGCTACAGTGGAACCCCCCTTATCTTCTTCTTCTTCTGCGTTCGTGGGCTGAAACTCCCATGTACACTCGTGTTTTTTGCACGAGTGGAATTTTACGTGTATGACCGTTTTTTACCCCGCCATTTAGGCAGCCATACGCCGTTTTCGGAGGAAGCATGCTGGGTATTTTTGTGTTTCTATAACCCACCGAACTCTGACATGGATTACAGGATCTTTTCCGTGCGCACTTGGTCTTGTGCTTGCGTGTACACACGGGGGTGTTCGGACACCGAGGAGAGTCTGCACACAAAGTTGACTCTGAGAAATAAATCTCTCGCCGAACGTGGGGACAAACTCACGCTGACAGCGGCCAACTGGATACAAATCCAGCGCGCTACCGACTGAGCTACATCCCCCCCCCCCCCCCCCCAAAAAAAAAATCTGAGAAAGTCTGGTCTTAAAAAGGAGAGAGTCTCAAAATCGGGGTAAATTTACAGATGCGATGAACAAAAAAATTGACAAAAATCAAGGTCCGCAAAAGGAAGGTCTTAAACTGGTGGTCTTAGAAGGGAGGTTCCACTGTATTTATGTTGATGGCGCCCAATAAAAATGATCCCTTATCTGTGAATGCTGCTGTTTGTGATGAAAATGTTTCTGCATGAAGAATGTAAGAAATATAAATAATTATGATGTATTGCATGAAAATGTCAAAGAAAGCTTGCGTTGGAAAGCAAATGTACCCCCCGCGGGTTAGGGGGAGTCCCATATTGGTTGGGACGAGAAAGAATTTACCCGATGCTCCCCAGCATGTCGTAAGAGGCGACTAACGGATTCTGTTTCTCCTTTTATTTTCTTGTATAGAATATAGTCAATTTTTGTAAAGATTTTAGTCAAGCAGTATGTAAGAAATGTTAAGTCCTTTGTACTGGAAACTTGCATTCTCCCAGTAAGGTCATATATTGTACTACGTTGCAAGCCCCTGGAGCAAATTTTTGATTAGTGCTTTTGTGAACAAGAAACAATTGACAAGTGGCTCTATCCCATCTTCCCCCTTTCCCGGTCGCGATATAACCTTTGTGGTTGAAAACGACGTTAAACACCAAATAAAGAAAGATAAAGAAAGAAAGAAAGCAAATGTTAAACTTTCGTGGATGAAGTCTGTGTATATATTTTGCTTATATGACGCTTTTATCTCCAAATATTTAACGGACCACGAGCTTTTGGCATTTATTTCTTCATCTTAAACTTTAATCTGTAACATTTTTTAGTCAACATACTGTTAAAATAATGTTATTTTACTTTGATATCAGATATGTTTTAACTTTCTGTTATTTATTAGTTCTGTCATTTGTTCGAGGATAAGCCAGGAATTCTGTGTTTACTAATTCGTCTCGTTATTTTATGTTGCATGGTGAAATCCTAATGAATACTTGGTGCTTAATTCTCCTTTGTTCAGAGCTGGCATTTTACTTGCTTTTTACATTTGTTCCCTGATAACTTGGCAACGATCGGCCGCAAGAGTAAAATGCTAAGTTTCTCACTGAAAGGAGAGAGGGCAGCTTATTTTTGGTTTTGTTATTTGTTTTGTTTTTTGCTTTCTGTGGAAGATGGCATGCAGATAACTTTTATTCTTACGTCCATAGTCAACAATAGTTTCAACTTCTTTTTTTAAATACTTTTCCAAGGCTTCATGCTTTTGTAAGAGAAACAATCCTGAACGGCGTAAATGACAGCAGATTTAGAGCTCAACTGTTTTGCTTGGAGTCTGTCTGTAGGGACTAGACTGTAATAAAAAAAAAAAAGAAATTCGCTGAAATTAAATCTGTCATTGATACACTTTTGTATATATTTCTTAAGTTTACTTTCCATGTTAATACAAAATTAGTCTTAACAATTTATTTTGGGGATTTGGTACATTCTTTTTTGTACCAACGGTGGATTAGGTAGGTAACTGTTGGAAACAGAGCACCCACTGGTAAATCTTTTATCAATGTGTTAATGTTTTATTTATTTTGCTCTTATTTGTTATTGTAGAATTGGTAGCAGGTATAATGCATTAAAAAAAAACAAATACAGTGACACATTACAAGTTTTATTCATGAATAAAATAAACAAGTGATAAATAAAATAAAATTAATACTTTATTTGAAAGATCATTTCGCATTTAGTTGGGGGGGGGGGGGGGGGGATGTGCATTCAATCACACACAACACATTTTTTATTCATCCTTTGTACAGAAATTAAGAATGTCCCTTTCTTTTATCACAGATTCCTCAGTTACAGTGAACAAACCTCAACATTGATCAGTACACACATATATATACACTCGCTCTCAAATGTTTTATTAACTCCGGATATCTTCAAAAAATGCAGAACATGAAAATACTGATGAATCTATTCGGTCTGATGATATGCCATGGTTTGCAATTTGCTTCCCAGAAATGAAACAAGTACACAGTCCTTTTTGTGTTACTATTTGGCTCGCCATCTGTCATGGGCACAGGCATACTACAGTCACTTCGTTGTTTAGGTCTAGTATGCCTGTGCCCATGACATCATCCAACCACTTCTCTCCCCTTTCATTCATTTCCGTTCCTAGAGTTCCTTCCCTTTTTTGCGTGTTTCCCCTCCATTTTCTTTCAAACCTTGTTCGTTCCGTGTTGCGTCTGCTTTTTGTTGTCTTTTGTGTTCTTGTTTTTCCTGATGAAGCTTCCATAAGCGAAAATTCGTACCGTCTTGTCTCGTTCTTGCATTGGTGAGTACAGTATTCCTTTGTTTTTTAACTTTGTTCATCTTACCACAGTCACTTCGTTGTTTAGATTTTGTATATACATGTTACAACAGCAACATCCTTATCGTACAGTTGTGTCTAAAGATAGTTGCACTGCTTCCGTTTCCACCTACATGTACAATCTGGCTTGTGAAGCAGAAAACTGATGCTTCTTGTACATTGCATCATAACAGCATCATGCACCCTTGCACTGAAGTTGTGTTGCATACTACTTTTGAAAAATTGTCTCCACACAACCAAAAGTTTATGAGTGCCTGAATAAAGTTGCACTGTGTCAGCTTCCAGCTTTCAATCTGGTTGATAGCAGAGACGGCTTGTATATTTGTGTGTACGCTGTGACAACAGCGACAGCCTTATACCGAAGTTGTGTTGTACAGTATCATTACTAAACCGTTGCCTTCACGCAACCAAAGTGTAACAAGTCCTTGGATAAAGTTGGAGCACTGCCCATGTTCCCAGCCTACAGTCTGGCTTGTGGAGCCGAGGGTTGGTATTTCTTGTACATTGTGACAACCGCGGCACCGCCTATGCCAAAGTTGTGCTGCATGGCCACTTTTGCCCCCTCCACTTGCCGCTTGCCTGCTTCCCCACGGAGCTGCCACACCAGTTCGGCACACTGCCCTAGGCCTGCACACAGACCAAGAATAAGATATGTTACATTAAAAACATTGATAGATTGAAGATTGCTAGAGTTAAACTAAAAACAACATCTGCAAACGATATGTTATATTAAAAACACTGGTAAAATGAAGGCTGCTGGAGATAAAACAAAGAACTGCTGAAAAAATAACGGAATTTGTATCCAAAGGTCATCCCAGTAGTTACAGACAGGTGGGAAGGGGGGCAGAATAAAGAAATACACAGTAAGCGTGAGACAGACATCAGCCCTAACTGACCCATCTACCTGTAAAGGAAAAATACCCCAAGTATTTCACACACACACACACACACACACACACACACACACACACACACACACACACAATCTCACCTGTTGCACCAATGGGGTGACCTTTGGATTCCAGCCCACCTGAAGGGTTAAAGACCCATTTGTTATTGAAATATAGGAGTTCTCCTCCCTGCTTGTTCTGTCGCCATGATGACTGCTTCATGAGGTCAAGGCCATGACCTTCTGGAGCACACTGTAGCGCTTCGTACATGAAGAGCTCGTTGCAGGAGAAACAATCATGGACCTCAAAGACCTGAAAGGTAACAGATTTGCAACTTAACAAATGGTTTGCCTTAAAAACATTCCTTAAAAAACACCAATATCCTATATATATATTTTCCTCTATCTTGTATTTCATTTCTAGATGTGTTAGCAAATAAACTAATTTTGCATATTAACTTATTATTTGGGGATGAACACTGGCAAATGAATGACAGAAGTAAATTGCTTCTAACTTACAGACCAGACATCGCACTAGTGATCGTTGTGCTCGGTTGCAGTGTACTAAATTTTACATCATTGTACAAAATAGGTCTTGACAGGGAGGGAGTCTTAAAATAGAGGTCAATTTGCAAACTTTATGATCAGAAATTCTGAAAAATTGGGGTTGGCATAAAATGACAGGCCCTAAAAGGAGTGTTCCACTGTATTGCACAGCACCAGACCACAGATATCAAAATTAATACCTGCACATCATTTGATGTCAAACCAGTCTCAAAGTAACACCTCTGTGCTGCCTTTTTCGCCATGGAGTAACCACAGAGGTCCCTGAAGCTTTTGCCAAAAGATGACGGAAGATCCGTGACCATGTGCTGAGCCAGTATCTCCACAGCCTTGTTCTCCAGACCGTGACGTTTCACAAACGCTTCACTGCACACGATGGCAGCAGCGCTCCCGTCTGCCGTGGCCGCTGTCATGCCGAACGTGATCGGATGACACAGCACGGCTTTTGTGGCGATGGATTTGACGTCTGGAGCTTTCTGGAATGACGCGCGAGGGTTGTTTTCTCCGTGTTTCCTGTTTTTGTAAGCTATTTTGGCTAGTTCTTCTACTGTGACCTTGAAAAAATGAGAAATTTTTTTTTAAACATAATAATTATTATTGTAATTCAATCAAGTTTGCGTTTTAATGAAACAGATCCTGTGATTGGTCAGAATGCCCCAACTCATTAAAAATTACCGGTCATTAATTGTCGATAACCACTCGCTAAAAAATCCATTAACAACCTGCTGGCGAGGCGCATTGATACAGCCTCAACTAGTCTCGGTTAGCTTTGAGGGTCATTTTACAAGTAGGAAATATGAAGGCCAACGAAATACCGAGACCATAAGGTATGCGAAGTGATGACGTCAAATACGTGACGTAAGTTGATGCATGAATTCTTCCGGACTACGTCAGTCAATTCCAAAGATCGCTTTTGTGATGAAAGAATTTGTTTTAGAGTTTGCTGTCCAGAAACCCGTCAAAAAAGAAGGGAAAATGTGTGTGAAAGAAAACAAAACAGGAGCAGAGTGATACGATAGGAATACAGAGACATATTTCTTGGGACTTGACCCTTGCAGGTAGGTGGACTGAAAGTAGTGCGTGAACAGAACAGAACCAATTCTGTCTGTTTACAACTGCATGAAAGCAGGAAAGAGATAGTCGTCAGATTGAATTACAATAACATTAACATGCTTCCATTTGAAACTTCGAGGTCTTCATCATGGATTGACGCCCGACAAAGTCTAATTGAAGCCCTCCGTCGCTTCGCTCCGTCGGGCTTCAATTAGCTTTTGTCGGGCGTCAATCCCCGATGAAGACCTCGAAGTTTCAAATGGAAGCATGTTAATGTGTAACTATCCTACATACGTGAGAGAGACACCCGTGAGATAATAATCGTTCAAATCACATGTGTGTATATCATGTAAATGAGGTCATGTCAAGCAAGTCTGGCAGGGACCTGTTTTTCCACTGCTTATGATACCAAAGTCACCGAGACAAACGTCATTATAGAAACAACAAGCATTGACCTTAACGGGCAAAAGGCCGCCCGTGGTGACACGGGTTTAGGACATGGATACCATCTCTGCACAAACAGTTGACCTGTGACCTAATCCGCGACCTTAAGTCACGCTTAACAGTTTCAAACCATATACTGAGAGAGAGCGAGAGAAAGAGAGAGGGAGTACTGAGAGAGAGCGAGAGAAAGAGAGAAAGAGAGAGAGAGAGAGAGAGAGAGAGACAGATTGACCCAGAGATACAAGTCTTACCCGACTTGTTTGTAAGATATCGACCGCCCGCCAGTGATCGCGCTAGGTATTTTTCAAACCGGTATGACGTCATGAGCTGGCTACAAGGCTCTCATGAAAATCGGTAAGCTTGCCAAGGCAACCAGTAAAAGACAAACAATGACTTACAATACATTCAATCAATGTCAGTGATATGCAGACGTTTTTTCTCCCCCCCCCCCCCCCCCCCCCCTTCAAAGCAACTGTCGCACAACTTGACAGTGACACATCAGCAGCCGCTGTGAGAGAGAGAGAGAGAGAGAGAGAGAGAGAGAGAGAGAGAGAGAGAGAGAGAGAGACTTCCGAAATAAAATAGGAAAGCAAATAGTAATCACGCAACTGGAAGACTTACTCACTAGTTACTTACTGTTACAGTTTCACTTTCGCCTAGTCTTTGTTGTCAAAAAGTTTTCACGCGCAGAGCCAACAGCATTTCTATGACTTTGCGATTTTGAATGGTCTTCGAGAGATGAATGTTGAAAATTTCGACAACCTCTTGTGTAACCATTTTTTTTACGTGTTTTTTTTTTGCAGTCTTCACAAAACATGAGAAAGTTCTCCCCCTCCCCCTCTGTCCGCAACCACAGAAACTCTTTGCACCATTTTTCCTGAAATCGTTTGACAGTGGAAGATGCCGATGTTGGTTTCTTTGCCGCCGCTTGAGACTCGGGCTCTGCAGATGTACTAGGCCGTGAAGTACTTTTCCTTTCAGTTCCTTCATTCAAAGGCCTTTTCTCACCTCTTGGGGGTAGAAAAGACAGTAAAGATCGTTGCTTCTTCATCACAATCGACTCGCCTCACAATAATCAACTGTATGTAGACAAAGATCTAAGCTGGTGTGAGTACGTGATTTCCCGGTATGATGCTATGTCGGCTATAGTTAGACGCCGTCCCTTATAACATAAACTGAAAGATTTTACGATGGACCGGGAACCGAAAGAAATGGCGCGAAAAGTATGATGTCTGATTTTTGACGTCATGTTTGACACCTTGACATCACGGACTTACATTACCCTCATGTACGTCCGTGTTGACATCAAGTGTCATCAATGGAGACATAATCGCAACATTGTAGCGCTGTCACAACAAGCCATCCAAATCTCTCTCTCTCTCTCTCTCTCTCTCTCTCTCTTTCTCGCTCTCTCCCTCGTGCTGACAAACGATTTTTGTAATTACTACTTTTTTTTTTACCGGTCAAACCAAATAACAATCGGTACGTCTGACCGACATCCACTTTTTTTTCCGGTATTGGCGAATCTTAACCGGTAAAATACCGGAAATTACCGGTAAACACGATCCCTGGCCCGCCCGCCCTACTCAAACAAACAAACAAACAAACAAACAAACAGACAGAGTGAATCCAGTAAGCCCCATTTATATATAAATGGCGGCTTAAATAACATAAGACCAAAACATTATTTGGCAAACGAGTGTGTACCACGGAACCACACACACCAATAAAACAAACTCCACTCTTACCGCCCAACTAAGCATTTAAATATCGGAGCACTTAAAATGAAATTGAACAAAACCAACGACACACATTCTAAGGGGAGTAAACGTGCGGGAATTCCCGCATAACCTATGCTTCTGCCAGCGGGTTTCGTCCCTTGGTTCGGTTAGTAAAAGCGTTTTAGCCAATATCTTCCGTTTGACTTTCGTTAGGAATGTAATTTTTTGCATACACCCGTGTAACCCTATTCCTTACAATTTCACGAAATTTGAGCTTAATTGACCCAGAGATACAAGTCCTACCCGACTTGTTTGTAAGACATCGTCCACCCGCCCTACTCAAACAAACAAACAAACAAACAAACAAACAAACAGACAGAGTGAATCCAGTAAGCCCCATATAATGGCGGCTTAAAAATTGCGCTCGCTAATTACCCTCGATGAATCTTTAGAACTAATGCCACACTTTCAGAGTGACGTTTCTTTGCTTTGACGTAATAGATTGCACGAGGCTTTAGAAGAGATCGAGGTTCCAAAACAAGCATCTTCAATTTAGCTGCCTCGACTGCAAGACATTTTCAGTAAAATACACGTAAGTACAGTATGTAGGATAAACAGAATACTACATGGCTTGCTGTGTCGTACCAGATTTACACTCGTTGCTTTTTCAAATAGTGAACAGCTCGCTTTCGCTCGCAGTTCAATATTTAAAAAAACAACTCGTGTAAATCTGGTACGACAGAGCAAGCCATGTAGTATTCTCTATATATTTACTTTCAAACACTTACTTACAATACCGGGCACTACAGTGCAAAAGAATACCGGCAACCTTCTACATGTCTGGACTTGGCAATAAAGAAGGATTTTGTTGCCTTACTATCTGATTCTTCTTTGAAATAACTTATTGAAGTCAAATTTTCCATTTTTTCCAAAACAAAATAAACACTGTTCACGTTAGATATGCATTCAATCCTAAAACATAGAAGGATAACTCAAAATAAGACATGGGGCAGAACCGATGTAGTTGAAAGGGTTTAAAGGTCTTAATCATATAAGTTCCAAACCTCAGGATAGAGGTCCATGTATTCGCGAGCAGCATAAGCAAACATCTTGATGACATCAGAGGTCATGTGATTCATCCTGGGCTGGATGAGACCTGGATCGGCTCCCATGGCAACCATGTGATCCATGTGGCGACCGACTGGTGAGATGCGATCTGTGTAACGTTCTGACAGCCCTCCTTCCATCTTCTCAAAGCCTGGAAAAGTGAGAAAAAAATGCTAATTATAAGGACTACCGAGAAGGAATAGAACAAATTGCTACAATCAATTGAACATCATACACACATAAATGTAGGTTACATTAAAACCATCCATGGTCAGATAAATTCTGTTTGGCCGGTGATATTTCGGATAAAAAGTTCTTGATACCACACCAAAAGATGAGATAGACAAAAGATCAGCTTCAATTGCAACATAATGATTTAATCAATTTTAAAAATTTTCAACGAGAACTTTTCATAGCAATAATCTTCACTATAATCATGAAATATCACACACACGGCACAGAACCATTGTGTCTCAGTTAGGCCAATAAAATTATTTAATGAGGAGACGAACGTTAAAAAATAGTGAAATGGATAACAACTTCAGAGTGAAACACAAAAACTTATACGCCTTGATGACACTGAGGCTTTTTGTGTGTGCGTATCACTCAGCTGTGATAAAAGCACTTTTACCCAATCTATATATCCTCACCAATGGCCAAAACACAATCATCCACTCCACTCTGCACAAAACGTCTGGCCATCATGAGTCCTGTGGATCCCGAGGAACAGTTGTTGTTGACGTTGAACACTGGAATACCAGTCAGCCCCAGCTCATATACTGCCCGCTGACCGCTGGTGGGTTCGCCGTAACAATAACTGGCCACTGCCACTTTGATGTCTCTGTACTGCAGGCCGGCATCTTTCAAAGCTGCTTGACCTGACATGGAAATAAAATGTGTTAATAAAAGTAACAAATTGTATATGGGGTAAGTAAAAATGGGTATGAAGCCCTGCAGAATGTGTTGAATATCATGACAGTTAAAAAAAAATCATGACAGTTAGGTAGGTATAGTGACTGCAGTTTCTCCATGTGAGATAATAAAGTTAATTTGATTTGATGTAAGGTGGCAGATTTATAATCTTATTGTTTGTGTTTTAAGTGAAGTGGGTACAGGTAACTGCAAGCATGGTGTGTTGGTAACTGATCTCGTCTGTTTGCATTAATGGTATACTTATAGGACCTGTTTAGTGGGCTGCATGCGCATGTGTATGAATTTATTTTTAAATTTAAATATTTTTTGGGTCTTAAATTTTAAAAGGGGGTGTATACCTGCTTCTCTGGCCATGTCTGGATAATCCCAGTCCTTGGACTTTGGACGCTCAAACTTGGTCATCCCCACTCCCACCACAAATGCCCTCTGGGCTGGCTGTGTTCTGTCACCCATTGACATTGTTGATTGTTCTGCCCACCTAGCTTTATATTTGACAGAAACAAAATCACATGCGAGCATCAGCACAATTACCATGCATTGAGTGATTGACCAAAAACACACTTTAGATTAGAAACAATTGCATGGACTACTTTTTTGTAACATTAGCAAATTATGCACAACAGAAATGTATCAATCAGCTTCTAAATATAAATCATTACTCAACAGTCACCAGCAATTGAACTTGAAGATCATCAAAGTAAAACTTTAATAATCATTCTCAGCTACTGAGCCAGCACACACGCAAAAATGTTCCAAAACAATCAGAATAACCATATAATGATGTTAACAACCCAAAATTGTGCACATACAGCAAACGTTCAAATGATGCAATGTTATGTCACAGGAGATCCTGGCTTTGATTGACCGCGCTGTGTTTACATCATTTTACTTACTCCAGAGATCTGTAGCAAGTATCTCTGCTTACTCTTTGGACTGTGAGACGAAGGGAGGAGAGAGTGATCTTTCCTTTACCATCACGGATATCCCAAACCATAAAATGTTCATGAACTTTTTGTCAGGATATTTTGAGAAAAAAACCTCAGAAAGATTGACTGTTTTTTTCAGATAAAACAGTTACTATCATTTGGCTTTTTGTGATACACAATAGAGGGTTCAGTTGATTAAAAAACAGGAAGTGCGCTTTTGGGCACACCAAGAAGCTGACATCAACTTCCGCCTACGTCCAAAGTTCATGCCCTCAAGTTTTGCTGTAGTTAGGTAAAGTTATCGTCTGCAATTTCAGCTTGCACAATGGCAGCAAATACTGGGTAAGTCTTGACAAGTTCATGACAGTTTGTTTTGTTATTTTCATTGCACGGTGGGTGATCTTTCCACTGTTGTCATTGTGCGTGTGCAGAAAACTGGTCGGGCGCACCGTGTTTATCACCGGCGCAAGTCGTGGAATCGGCAAAGCTATCGCTGTGAAGCTTGGAAAAAATGGTGCGAATGTCATTGTTGCAGCCAAAACTGCCGAACCACACCCAAAACTGCCAGGAACAATCTACACTGCAGCTAAGGAAGGTGCGCATTTAGAATTGTAGTCAATGACTCAGCATTTATAAGAGCTTTTGCACATTTACCTGTGTTAACTCAACTGTTATTCTAGTATTATCAAACTCAACGCCCTCTTTTGTGTAACATTGTTGTGTCTAACCGGCCAAGTAGCTTCTTCCAGTAGGAGATTAATATTTGGAAAGAGAGAGAGTGTGTTGGTGTGTGTGTGTGTGTGTACACATACATGAATATTTAGAACTAACACGTCACGCCACACTTTCAGAGTGACGTTTCTTTGCTTTGACGTAATAGATTGCACGACGGTTTAGAAGAGATCGAGGTTCCAAAACAAGCGTCTTCAATTTAGCTGCCTCGACTGCAGGACATTTTCAGTAAAATACACGTAAGTACAGTATGTAGGATAAACAGAATACTACATGGCTTGCTGTATCATACCAGATTTACACGAGTTGCTTTTTCAAATAGTGAACAGCTCGCTTTCGCTCGCAGTTCAATATTTAAAAAAGCAACTCGTGTAAATCTGGTACGACACAGCAAGCCATGTAGTAATTTCTCTAAATGTGTGCACATGTGTCTTCGGTTTATATTTTTTGTTAGTTAAAATTCTTGTGGGTTGATTTTTGCACATCGAAATATTAAGTTATTTTTTCTTCAAGCAGGTACATGCATGCAGTCCCATTTCCAAGACAAACACAATTATTTAAATGCTTTGTGCCAAGGCAAAGTGTTGTGGCACGTACGTCGGAAATGCCATTTTCAAAAATGATTTAAGCAACAAATTCTTGTGCATGGAAGTCAGAATGCCAGATTATTTTTATTAGATGTATCTTACATTATCTCCTAAATGCTTTCTGGACATTGTGATGCAAACACAGTGTAAAACAGTCCTACTCTTAGTTTAAAGCTTGGCAACCTAGCTGCTGTCAGGGACATATATATATATTATATAGGAACACACTTTTGACACAGGCTCATGTATCAGAAGTTTTTTTTCTTCATTCCCCCTGTTTTACGCAACCTTTTGCAAAAATGTCATGTTTGTTTATGAATTTCTTTGGACAATTACAGTGGAGGATGCAGGAGGCAAAGCTCTGCCATGTATTGTGGACATTCGCAACGAAGAGCAAGTGGCTTCAGCAGTGAAAGAAGCAGTGAAAAAGTTTGGTGGCATTGACATCTTGGTGAACAATGCCAGTGCCATCTCCCTCACAGGCACTCTGCAGACACCCATGAAACGCTATGACCTCATGAATGGAATCAATGCGAGAGGAACATATCTTTGGTATGTTCATGCTGCATGATAGTTTACTGTTTTGTGAGTGCATGTGTATGTTTGTTAGGGTGCTTAAATCTTAGAAATGAATGGGAACAATTTTGAAGTGGAGGTGATTTTACAGATTATATGGACTGTATGAAGAGCAAGCCTTTAAAGACAAGATCAGTATAGTTCAGTTAAAGAGACTTGCGGGAGAGCTTTTCCAGTATCTGTAAGTGTAATTCTTGTCTGACTATGTGAAACTGAAAGGATGGACACAAATGAGCTTTCCTAACCTGTCTACGGCCCCCAACAGAACAGCCTGGAGAAGGGTTTCTGTCTTCTGCCCTCACGTCCCCCGGACGACTGTCCCAGTCAGGGGTTTGATGATAATGATGATGTAAATGTAATTTCACTCAGACGAGAGAACACTTCTCAATAAAAAAGACACTCTTTACTCCAGGTGCCATTAAATAATCTGGCAAAATAAAGAAAGCAATAAAAGGACACTTGAAATGCAGGCCCCGGTCATTTTTGTTGGAGTGCTACTGCTAATTTTGAAGCCATGATTACAGTCGTCTTCTTGTGCTTATCTTTGAAGAGTGCTTGTATCTTGAAGCACTGTGGTTGGTGTCTGTCTGCTAACATGTGTCTGGGGTATTTGGTTTTATTCTGTGTCATTTGTGTGCGAATTGACATGGAATAAAGTATTTCATTTTTCTCTGTGTATCTGTGCAGCTCTCAAGCTTGCTTACCTCATCTACTGAAGAGTCAGAATGCGCACATTCTGAACATCAGCCCGCCCCTCAACATGGCTGCCAAGTGGTTCAAGGGACATGTCGGTCAGTTTCTGTTTTGTGGAAATGTTTTTATTTGAAATTTGCTCTGCTTGTGCATGTAAAGTCCTGATTTATTTTTGAGTTTGGTGATATCGACCGTGGATATACATAGTTTTATCTATATATATATACGACTTGTGTCTGTGTGTGTGTGTGTGTGTGTGTGTCCGCGATGCACGGCCAAAGTTCTGGATGGATCTCTTTCAAATTTGGTGGCCATATTCAGGTACACCCCGGACACAACCTGGTCGATGAGATATTTCAACACGTGCTCTCAGCGCGCAGCGCTGAACCGATTTTGGTTTTTCTCTGGATCCATTCCCAGTAACTCTTCCTTATCTTCTACAGTGTTTTCAGCGTTTATCTCCCTTCCTTCGTGTGGCGTCAATCCATATTCCCGTTTCTATTTTTAGAAGGTCACTGTCGACAACGCTCAATCCATATTCCCGTTATACTATTTTTAGAAGGTCACTGTCCCGGCGAAGCCGGGTATTACTCTTCTCCAGTGTTTTGCGCGTTTATCTCCCTTCCTTCGTGCGGTGCGGGTCCCCGGCAGAGCCGGGTATTCGGCTCGACTTCTTCCCGACGAAGCCGTACCCGGTGAAGCGGGTATTCATCTAGTATTATATATATATATATATAGTTTTGTTTGTTTCTTTTTCTAAGCGAAAACATAAATAAAGTTCCTTGCTGTGTCACGACTGTAATGCAGCAGTCTAGTATCACTATCATTCTTTTCTCTATAGTTTTTATTCTATCAGAGTGTCTTTTTATCAATTTCCTGGTTTCAAAACTTTTCTCAAGGACCAAGGCAAGGTGAAATCTACTTTGTCAACCAAAACTGTTCTGCATAATGTAAGCTTATCTTTATGTGAGACTTTTGTTTGACGATTTTTTTGTGTTATTTATTTTTTGTAGCATACACAATGGCCAAGTACGGGATGTCTATGTGTGCCCTGGGAATGTCTGAAGAGTACCGTGATGAGGGTGTGGCGGTCAACACACTATGGCCAAGGACAGGTTGGTAAACAAACTTTCATGATTCTTTAAAGTGCATAACAGCAGTGCAATCAGTGATTTGTGTACTTTAATGCAGTTCTTAGTTTGTGTGTGTCACTTGTGTGTGTGTGTGTGCAATCACCTTTTTTTAAATTTTATTTTTTTATAAAAATTGGATTTGTTATGTGTACCAGTAATACAAAACTGTAACAAATCCACTCAAAAAAAATGCCAGCACCTAAGCTTTTATTTGTGAAGAGTCCACATTTGGTTTAAGTATGGAAAGAGAGCTAGACTGAGACACTTTAAATAAACATGAAGGTTCATTTCGCAAGGGGTTGGTTGGGGTAAAGGGTACAGCGAGAGATTGAGAGAGAGAGAGTGTGTGCGTGAACATGTGTGGGGGATGGGGGTAGGCACGCACCTGTGTGCTTGCATGTGGTTCAACATTGTGAGTGTGTAAGTGGACACACACCTGTGCGCTTGCATGTGGCTTAACATTGTGTGTGTGTGTGTAAGTTGGAATGCACCTGTGCGCTTGCATGTGGTTTAACATTGTGAGTGTGTGTGTGTGTGTGTGTGTGTGCAAGTTGGCATGCACCTGTGCGCTTGCATGTGGTTTAACATTGTGAGTGGGTGTGGGTGTGCGTGTGTGTAAGTTGGCATGCACATGTGTGCTTGCATGTGGTTTAACATTGTGAGTTTGTGTGTGTGTAAGTTGGCATGCACCTGTGCGCTTGCATGTGGCTTAACATTGGGAGTATTTCTACACATCGTTATTCATTGCATTCCTCAGCAATCTACACGGCGGCCATGGAGATGTTGGGAGGTGGTCCAGAGGTAGCCAAGCAGTGTCGCCACCCGGAGATCATGGCTGATGCTGCCTATGCCATTCTCACCAAGGATTCACGCAACTTCACTGGGCACTTCTGCATCGATGATGAGATCTTGCTGCAAGAAGGAGTGAAGGACATCGGTGCCTATGATTGTTCTCCAGGTGGGTTTAAAGATGGTGGTGACAGTTCATTTGTAAATCTGTATAATTTTTGGGATGCAGTGGAACCCCCTTTTAAGTCCTCCAACAATCTCAGAAGATCGGGTCTTAAAAAGGAGGGAGGGTTGATAAGGGAGTAAATTTATGAACAGAAAGTCTGAGTAAACATGGTCTTAAAAGGGAGGGGGTCTTAAATTGGGTCTTAAAGGGGGGGTTCCACTGTAGTTTGATTTCCATTAAAACAAATTCTTCTGTTGGGTTGTAGATTGTTTTGTGTTTGTTTTTTTCTTTGCGGGTGTGGTTTTCTCTAATGTCTATGGAGCTAGAGACCGGCACGGTTGGCCTAGTGGTAAGGCGTCCTCCCTGTGATCGGGAGGTCGTGGGTTCGAACCCCCTGCCGGGTCATACCTAAGACTTTAAAATTGGCGATCTAGTGGCTGCTCCGCCGGGCGTCTGGCATTATGGGGTTAGTGCTAGGACTGGTTGGTCCGGTGTCAGAATAATGTGACTGGGTGAGACATGAAGCCTGTGCTGCGACTTCTGTCTTGTGTGTGGCGCACGTTATATGTCAAAGCAGCACCGCCCTGATATGGCCCTTCGTGGTCGGCTGGGCGTTAAGCAAACAAACAAACAAAATGGAGCTAGAGTAGTGGATAATTTGTTTCTGATTCATATTACTGTACTTTCGACGAAGGCGAGTCGTGTGAGTAGATGATTTTCTTGTTTTTGTTATGGCTTTGCCGAAGTAGTCTTGAATGTTTCTTCTATTTGTGTGTGTGAATGTTCAGGACACCCTTTGCTGCTAGATGGTTATCTTGATCCAAAGGAAGGGGACAACTACATTCAGGCTATCAGTGGTGATGCTGTCCGTGCTGGTCTCATGAGAAAATTAAAAGAATGAGAACAAAGAAACATCTCTCTGCTATATTGCTTCATGAGAGACAGAGAGAGAGATTGTTTTGTGTATGTGTGTGTGGGTGGGTGTATGTGTGTGTTTATTCGTCGTAACAATAATTTTTCCTTTCAACAAAATGGTCATGTTTACATCACAATTCTCCTGCCTACAAACAACAACAAAAGTCGAAAGCAAAACATTTAGTCAATCTGTCGGCCTGAAACTAAAACATTAACACTAAACACACTCAGGCATGGGAATTGTCCGCCGAAAGGCAAATTTCCGCCGAAATGTTTTTTTGTTCCGCCGAAAAAATAAATGGGGGAGGCAAAAATGGCTCTAAAAACTGAATTTAATGGCAAACTTGGAGCTAAGATGACACCAAATTGCACCATTTGGGTTCTTCCGTGAAAAAAAATGCTGGGGGGGGGGGGGGGGGGGGGGGGGGGACACCCCTGGACACCCCTTGTAAGGCTATAGGCGCTTAGCGTCGTCGACTTTGCTATAATTTTAACATTTGTAGCCTTTTTTACTTTTTTCCATTCCCATGCCTGACACTGTATATGACTACATGTAGTCAGGGTTGGCTAGCCGAAACCTGAAGATTGAGACAATCTTCCTTTGTATCAAGATAACCATCTTGCAGAAAAGGGTGACCTGAACATTCACACACCTGAAGTGTGTGTTGTGTTTCTGCGAAGCATGTAAACATAGGATCAATTCTCGTTAATTCGGAGCATATTTTAAAAGTAGACATGACATATCTTTATATTTTTGGATTGAGGAGATGATAAAGAACGCAATACAATTATTTTTAACTCTTTTTTTTATTTCAATTTAATAAATTTTTAATGAACAAAATTTTTGTAACAAAAAAATAAAAAAGCAGGATATGACGTCATCAAAAGGATGTGGATATCTTCTGTGAGAATTTGTATGTAAAGTTTTATGAAGATCTGTCCTGCTCACAATCGCTCTGCACACATGAACAAACACACGTACACACACCACCAACCTCATCTCAATCCCCAATCGATCTAAACTTGACTAAAAAATCACACTGAGAGATTAAAATTCAGTAGAGATTGAAAATAGGGCTAGCACTGCAAGTACGTAGCAAACCCTGATCCCACCTGTCTAAAGACCTCATAACTTTAAGAATGAAAAAAATTATTTGTCCAGCACATCCAACATGAATATTTGTTTTTTAAAGTCCACACAGAAATTTGATAGAGTGTCTAGAGTACTTTTACTTGGAATCTTTGATATTTATATTTTATTTTTTTGCAGGCCGCTCTGATCTTTACAAGAGTAATTGACAGCTAGTTGAAAACCACATTTCTTCAGATCAACCCACATGTTTTAAAGGGGAGAAAAGCAGATGTTATAAAGAAGGGAATTGCAGAGACCATCAACAGAAATGTGGAAAAACAAGGTCTTAGAGGGGAGGGGTTTTAAAAGGGGGTTCCACTGTATCGTACATAATTGTTGAATTGATATCACATTGGTTTTTGGCTCACGTAAGTTTAGCCTATGCGATGCTAACTTCTGTCTGTGCGTGCGTGCGTATGTATGTCTGTGGTAGAAACTTTAACATTTGACTGAACACCGAAATACTAATTTTACCTGGTTATTATTCAAGCAACTGCTTCAATACTTTGAAGCCGTATTGAAGCAATGATCAACATTTCGTCGGCACGTATGTAGTTAAAGTGTGTATTCAAAGAAAACGGGGTTTTTTTTTGGGGGGGGGGGGGGGGGGGGGCAAAAACAGCTGACTGGTTTGTGTCGTGTGTGGTATGTAGACCAGGTCAGGGGTCAAGGTTAGGTCAGATCGCGTGAAGGATTGTGGTATAGATACAGTTATCACCGAGCTGCAGTTCGCCGATACGGAGAAGACGATTTCACATTGTTCGGTTTCGTAGCTCCAGAAAAATAGATAAAGAAGATACCAAAGGAGATTTCCTACAGGTTAATCTGCACAGCGTGTTTCCAGTGTCTGCGCGAAAAAGCGCTGTCGAAAGCGCAGTGTCCATCTGGCCATCTGGCAGTCGTGTCCCCGTAAGTAGGCTACAGACAGACAAATCTAGATCTAGTGTCTTGCACTCAGTCGTGTCCCCGTAAGTAGGCTACAGACAGACAAATCTAGATCTAGTGTCTCGCACTCTTGCACTGTGTCACCTATGCTTACTGTGTGTGTGTATGTGTGACGGAGTGATCGAGTTTATGTTACTGTTTGTTGATTTCTTACGTGAGCCTTGAAGGCTTCGCCTCTTGTTGTTGTTCTTGTAATTGTCCGGTAAACGGGTTTGAGCTTGTCAAGGAGAGCGACTTGTCCCGTTAGGCGAAACACAAGATAAAAGTTTAAGTTGTTTGAGAAAATGTGATAAATTATCTCTGTGCAATAACAGCAGTTTAGAAAGCAGACAAGAGCAATGCTTGTTATGGACAAAAAAAATGCGGAAGTCTCCATTTAACGGTTGAAGTGGTCAAAGTAGACCCCATGTCACTTCCAAAAAAGGGAGGCTTTCTGTTAACCATTGGTCTGATAAACTGTGTCCCTGCCATGGAGGGACATCTGCAACAGGTGTACACCATTGATTTTCTCAGGACTGGAAATCAATTGTTGTGAATGAGAAAATGGTCACTGAAAATCTACTACGGGCTGTTTAAAGTCAGCGGTCACAGGTGCCATCTGAGGTGGTTCCCCAGATTCTTGTCATCGAGAGCAAGAAAAGAATGCTCATGCAGTTTTGGTCCACCAAAACCTACTTCCAAGGATGACTGGATTAATTTCTATGGGTGTTTTTTTGTGTCTAAACTTTCCAATATCTTTAAGCTAACAAATGTTACTTCACATTATTGCAGGAAGCAAACTGCTCCCAGACTTCTTGAACTACTAGGACACACTTCCTAAGCAGTGACTTCATGGACTAATTTCTCTTTTGTTAGTTTTTGAAGTGTGCAACATCTTTACGCTTATCAACTTACTTCACAAATTATTTCAGGAAGCAACCTGCTCCCAGACTTCTTCCTTGACGTCAGCCCAGAACAGCTTGCTCAGCAGATGTCGGCAGAAGGGGCTACACCCGCTTTCTACAAGGCAGCACCCTCTGGTGGAGAAACATCTGCATCATCGTCAGCATCAGCAGCACCGGAAGCAACAGAAGGGCCTGCTGCGACATTCAATTTGCTGGAGGGACTGCTGTCTGAAGAGCTGGTGCAGCGCGTAAAGGGAGTGTTCCAGTTTGATCTTACTGGTGAGCTGGAGTTTGCAGCAAGTCACTTTGCTTACCATCTTCTGGAGAAATATTGCTTTTTCACTTTGATAACTTCTTCTTATGCATAGAGTTAATAAACCATGCATTTTTGTGTGTATAAGGAATTTCCATATAGCGACGACCGGCACGGTTGGCCTAGTGGTAAGGCGTCCGCCCCGTGATCGGGAGGTCGTGGGTTCGAACCCCGGCCGGGTCATACCTAAGACTTTAACATTGGCAATCTAGTGGCTGCTCCGCCTGGCGTCTGGCATTATGGGGTTAGTGCTAGGACTGGTTGGTCCGGTGTCAGAATAATGTGACTGGGTGAGACACGAAGCCTGTGCTGCGACTTCTGTCTTGTGTGTGGCGCACGTTATATGTCTAAGCAGCACCGCCCTGATATGGCCCTTCGTGGTCGGCTGGGCGTTAAGCAAACAAATTACATATTATGACGAGCTTACCTGAGTAAGTGAAGTCTAATTGTGGTTTTATCGACCACAATGTAGAGAGGAAAGGGATTACGTGAGAGATAGAACGCGGGAATACGTCACTGTTTAACGACGTGTAAATGGTGCAGAAAAAAGAGAAAGAGAGAGGAAAGGGATAGGGAGGGAAAACGGTTATCAGTATAACTCTGAAGACAACTTAGGGCGAGGCACGTAATCCCTTTCCTCTCTACATTGTGGTCGATAAAACCACAATTAGACTTCACTTACTCAGGTAAGCTCGTCATAATTATGTAATTTTATCTCCCACAATTCCGAGAGGAATGGGTCACGTGAGACTTTAAAGTCTGCAACATTTACACCCTAGCACTGTCGATGAATTGAAATACATATAAACCTACCCCAATTCTTCATGACAGAACAGCCTGTCCAAAACTCCTCCCACTGTCCACTGGTTTCTTGTAAAAAGTTGTGAATGTGTTAGCCCGACGCCAACCAACAGTCTTCAGAATGGTTGCCAGAGGAATTTTACTTGCAGCTTTACTAGATGCAGCGGAACGAGTTGAATGCGGCGTAAATATTGTCATGTCAATACCCGCTTTTTGTAATCCAATCTTTGTCCATCGACGGATAGTATCTCTCGACACCGCTTTGTGAGGGGCTGTCCAACTGATAAAGAGTCTCGTTTCCGTTCCTCTAAATGCACGAGTTCTTTTGACATATTGTTTCAAATAATGTACAACACAAATTGCCAAATCAGACGGAAAAGCACAAAATACCACTTCATTCTGATGTTTGTTTGGGCCAGAAGTTTTGAGCAAAT
The DNA here is from genome assembly GCF_037325665.1 of Littorina saxatilis. Lineage (NCBI taxonomy): Eukaryota > Metazoa > Mollusca > Gastropoda > Littorinimorpha > Littorinidae > Littorina > Littorina saxatilis. The sequence goes on from NC_090249.1 coordinate 36,232,213, forward strand.
CCCCAAACCTACATCGTACATCTTCCTTTGTCCAACTCATGTTACGCAAGCATTCAAAAGCAAGATGATTGTTTAAGGTTAATACCAAGTCTCAGCAATAAGAGTCACCGACTGAAAAGTAGTAATACTAGCGTCAACTGCTCAGATGTTCCATTACATCTCTATTTCTGTATTTTATTTTATTTCTTCTCCTCTGCAAGCCAGTCACAGCCACACATTCTCTTTTCTTTGTTTTCTTAACAGGCAGTCATACAGGAACTTGGTTCCTGGACCTGAAAAACGGCACCGGCGCTGTTGGCAAAGGAGAGCCTGCAACGAGGGCTGACTGCACCATGAAAATGGACAGCTCCCTCTTCACCGACATGTTTGCCGGCAAGGCAAGTCCCACAACTTCTTTCATGATGGGCAAACTGAAGATCAAAGGCGACATGTCTCTTGCCATGAAACTGGAGAAACTCATGCAGCAGACGCAGAAGTCCAAGTTGTGATGAGTGAGAACGTGTTGTTTGATGGCTTCAATGAAATGTAAGCGTTTTTGTTCTTCTGCTAGGGGAAAACTGTGTACATGTGTACAGTCCATGACGTAATTATGCTGTAAGAGAAAGACTGAATGCTCAAATAAATGATAGGAGTAGTGATGGGAAGTTTTGCGTGAATACAAGGGTTTTCTCATGGTCTTTAGAATGTGCATGTTACAACAAGGGCTGAGGTGCATGAAACAAAACTGGGTGCCATCCAACTGGGTGGGAACCAGCTGTGGGGTGTGATTGGTTGAAATCACAACAAATCTCAATTCCAACAAATCCGACCCCACGGCTGCGTATCTCCCAGTATGGTAGCACCCAGTTTTGCTTTGTGCACCTCACTCCAGATTTATGAGATCTCTCCATTATTACCTTGTCCAGGAAACACTTTTTGACCACTGCGATTAACCCAATCTTTATGAGAAACAAGAGCATTCCTATCTAGTGTTTCCAAATCCAATATTGTGCATGCACCTACAGTGCAAGATTTTCTGGAGAGGTTTAGAAAATATGATTTCCTCAAGGCATTGTTGATAAATGTTTCTAGGAATACCACTTATTTGTTGGTATTTTTGTGGAGGTGGAAGCGGGAGGAGTGCAGAGGGCTTAAGTGTGGAGGGACAGAGCAAGTACGTTATCAAAGTGTCATTAAAACACTGTCAGAATGTTACAGAATATTGAGTGAAAATGCTATAGAGCTCTGTGTGTGATACATTAGGACAGAGGTGATATTTAGTGAGCTGTGTTGTGCTTGGTAATAAAAGAAGCTGTATGTTTCTTACAATTTATCACAGAATGTTTGCACACTCAGATATTGTAAGTAAGTATTGTGGCATTACTAAATCTAGGATCATTAACTCTAGTTTCTTTAACAAGATAAGGCATTGTTTGTATCAAAATCATTGTTTCAAATAACATGATCATGCGATATCACTGGAGTGTTGATTTGTTCAGGATATTTACTTTTTATTTATTTAACAAAGGCATTATTCATATTAAACCTCTTTGGGTTTTTTAAAATATAAGTACAGTACATGTAATACAATTATGAGATATCACTTGCTTGTTAATTTGTGGGGAACGAAGATGTCCAGTGGTTGTGAGACCGATATATGTTCTGAGATTAAAACCATGATTTAATCACATATTCTTACTCCAATTCTTATGAATGCATTGACTTTAGTCCCACATGCTAGATGTCGAAAAACCTCTCAAATTACCTGCCCTTAGTAGGGTGGTAACCAAGCTAAAAGCGACGCCATAGCCGTTGCTATGGCCTGACCTTGCTCAGTTACCCATAACACCCTGCGCACCACGCGAGCGCCAGCATCCGTAATAATCATTCTCGACTTTCGACAACACACGGTGGACGTGTCCGAATTTCGCTCTCACTTTTGGCCTTCACATGCCTGCTCGTCCTTGAGACTAGCCGGTTCTTGGGGGTCTACCTGTCCGCCTACCTTTTGGTGAGATCTTTCCTGTGTATGTTTGGTATAAATGTTGATAGCTTTGTGTTGAACACGCACGCAGAAGTTTTTTGTTCTGGGTGACTGTTTTTCGCCGGTCTTAAAATGGCCGACAACAAAGCTAATCTTGGCGCGAGACTGGAAGGTGACAAGGCTCTTAGCCTGGTTTAGAAAACTATACCTAAGAGTAGCCTAAGAACTTTGATTTGCCTATTATGCGGGTCGTAGATCCGTCAAACAGCACTTCTTTTTATGTTCCTATCCCTCCGAGGGCGGGTTCAGTTCTTTCACAGCTCGCTTCCCCTGTTGGGGTTAATCAGCCTTTAGGCTCCTTATAGACTTTTTGTTGGATCGTCGTCGGTGCGACTGATGAGGGGGGGGGGGGGGGCCGTGTGGCTATTCTTTCCCCTTTCTCTGAGTAAGAGGAATCAGTCAAGGTCCTCCTTTTGGGGGGACTTAACGATGTTTTGGTCTGTATTTTCAGCTGTTTCAGGCACGATCGGCGGTTCCCGCCCTCCCGTTTGTCAGCTTCGCACTGTGGTCAAGTGCAAATGGCCTGTTCGGTTCAGCCCGTTTTTTGCCTCTGGTGGCTCTGGGCTGTTCTCGAGCACCCCTTCCTTTAGGAGGGGGGGCCTGCTCCCTGCCTGCGTTTAACCACTCTGATTACCGCCGGTACTTCACAGTGTGTTACGCAGCCCCCCGCCAATGGGGGGGGATAGGGGGGGCGCTCCTGCGTCGCACCGTCGCCTGGTGCAAACGGCCAGTTCGGTTCAGTCCTTTCTGCCACGGGTAGACTGGGTTGTTCGCGAGCACTCTCTCCTTTAGGAGAGGGGGCCAGCTCCCCGCCTGCTTTGGCCGCTCGGCTTGCTTTTAAACAGCACTGCTGGGTCGGTCAAGCAGCCCCCTTACCGTGAGGAAGGGGGAGTGGGGGGGCACGGTAAGTCACGGCCAGGGCTTGTCCCACTCTGCCCTTTGCGGGCAGGGGGCCGTGTTAGCTTCCCACCCTTTCCCGCCCCCCGGGCGCGTTCGGGTGGCGGCTTTCCAGGCTACGTTACATACCCCTTCTCTGCTCCATTTGGGGCAGGGTGGGGGTATCAGTGGCCCACTCTTTCCCGCCCACCGGGCGGGATCGGGTGGGGGCTGGAGTAGCGTTCCACCCTTTCCCTCCCTCTGAGTTGGATGGGGTGGGCGCTGTTGGACTGTCTTCACGGTCTGTGCCTCAATTGTCCTGGCCCGACAATCGTTCGCCTCCCCTATCGGGGTGGGCGGGCGGTGGGCTATAGGACTACGGCAGGTGGACGGAGGGGGGTCGGCCGTTGCTCGGTTCGTCTCTCTCCGTCGCTCTTACTGCTGTGACGAGCCACCCCCCTCCCCATCTGGGGCATGGAGTGGCTCAGGCCTTTCTACACAGCGGGGGTGCTATGTACGGCTTTCCAGGCTACGTTACATACTCCTTCTCTGCTCCTTTTGGGACAGGTGGCTGTGTTAGCTACCCGCGCTTGTCGCGGGTCCACCCTTTCCCTCCCTCTGGGTTGGACGGGGTGGGCGCTGTTAGACTGTCTTCACAGTCTGGCCTCTATGGTCCTGGCCTGACAATCGTTCTTCTCCTCTATCGAGGCCTTTCTACACAGCGGGGGTGCTATGTACGGCTTTCCAGGCTGCGTTACATACTCCTTCTCTGCTCCATTTGGGACAGGTGGCTGTGTTAGCTGCCCGCGCTCGTCGCGGGTGGCGGTCGCGGAACAATGAGCTTGACTCTCTTTTGTTCTCGGCAGGGTGTCTCGCACAGTGGTCAGGGAACAATGAGCTTTGCTCCGTTTTGTTCTCTGCACGGGCTGTGCCGGCTGTCTACCTGGGACAGGCGGAGACAGAATATACTCTTTCTCTCCAGTCTCCCATTCTTTGTATTCACAATGGTCTGCGGGGACTCGGCTATAGTATCACCTGGCCAGTGGTCATTGTCCTTAGCCAGCATAGGTCACCCCCCCCCCTCCTAGGGGTGGGTGAGTGATAGGGCTACTTGACTTTGGCAGGTGGACGAGCGAGGATCGGCCGTTTACGGCCGTTTCTCTGTTTCAGTCCTTGCCCCCTCTAGGGGTTGCTGCTGTGCTGGACCACCCTCCTCCCCACTTGGGGTGAGTTGTGGTTCAAACTAGGTAGTCTGGTTCTTAGCACTGGGATGCTTCTCTCGCACAGTGGGTGGGGTAGGATGCGCCGGGCCCGGCTTTGTCTTGTTTCTCCACTCTATCTCCTTCTCGGCAGAGATCTGTGCCAGTTACCAACCCCTCTTCCCCCCACCTCTTGTTCAGGTGGGCGGTTTTGGGTTGGCAGTCAGAGACTGATCACGCTTTTCATCCACACTCTTGGCGGTGTTATCGGCAGGAGTATTTAGTGCGCGACCTCCCCGGTCTCCCCTCCTTTTGTGTTTTACACAACTGGTGGTTAGGTTCGGACTCCTGGTTGGAGGAGGGGGAGTGTATAGGGTTGCCTACTGGTTGTAGGCTTCCCATACATAGAGCGGCTGCTGTTGCAGTTTACTTTGTCCCGGATAGGTTGGGGGTGTCTCTCTTCCTTCCTCTTCCGGGATGGCTTTGGGTTTTCACAGGCTTTCTCGCAATTTGTTTCATTTGCTGAGTCTCCGGTGATTGCCTACCTCATGCCACACTTTTGGCTTGTTTCGCACCTTAGGATAGTGGTCTTCATCCTACACCTTTCCCGCTGCTTTTTACGCAGGGGACTGCTGGCTTCGGGGTTTCAGGCTGCTTCATCCTCACTTTTAGTGCGGAAGAAGATAGCAGGGAATTTTCAGGCTCAGGGTCTGATCCGCACTTTTTATTGCCAGGGGCTAGTTTCTGGCTTCGCTTACAGACCACAGGGAACATGGAGGTTTTATGATGTTACTCCTCCCTCTCCTCTCTGGAGGAGCTAGGATGGCATGGTTTGGAGTTTTCTGCTTTGGCTGAGACTCTCTTCTGTGCTTTCTTATAGGCAATCTTATCCTCCCTGATCGCTCTTTTGGGTTAGGGAGGATGCCTTGGATAAGGCTTTAGCCAGGCTGCTGGCAGCTTGGGCTAGGGTCGTCACTGAGCGGAGAAGTTTCTCGGTGACGTTTTAGGCCCACACTGTTTTTGCTTGGTGTGATCTCCTTCCTTTACAAGGGGTTTGATTTCATGCTGGTTGCAGGAAGCAAGGGTCAGGCTTTTTCGGGGGTTGTTAAGACCTACTCAATAGCTGGAATCTTTCCCTTCCTTCGTGGACCTCTGGCAGCGCATTTATGCGCTCCCGGTTACAAAGGGGTGTTTTGGTTCAGTGTCGCCTCCCTCTCTGCGGGAGGTGGGTCGGCATGGGCTAGAGCTTTCAGCTTTGGCTGAGATTTTCCTCGGTGCTCTCACATGAGCTTTCCTTCTGCGTTTCGGCACACAGGAAAGGGCTCGGTTTCTGGGGGTGTTGGTCTCTGGACTATCTCGGGGGCTGGTTGAGCTTTTTCAAGGTCAATCAGCTTGTCAGCTGCACTTTCTTTTGGTGTTGAACCAGGCTTTTTGCCTGGTGCTCTCAGTAACCAGGCAAAATTCCGAGCTGTCCTTATCCCAGGTTTTTTACCTGGGCATGCTGTTCGACTTTGTCTCTTGGAAGGTTTATTCTTCACACAAGAGGGAATAGGGAGGCTATAAGCTCTTTTCACTGCCAGACGGGCACGAGAGCAGGCCTCCCCGGGGTCTTTAGACCCGATCTTCGGTCGGACGGTATCGATAGCTATGCTGGCCCTCTAGTCTTTCCTCAAGTTTTTTGGGGGGTTCGGCCTCTCAGGTCTGGGACATGAGGGTCCTCCTCCAGAGTGGGTTCCTCCACTCGGGGAGGTGGCTGGAATCCTTTTGGATCGCTCAGGGGACTTTTTTCCCTAGCTCTGTTTCCCCCTGGACTTAGACCGCTTTATGGATGCGTTTTCGTCTAGATGGGGCCTGCACTGGCAATTGCAGTCTTGAGGCTGTGATGTAGACGCAAATCCTTGGGCTACTCTTTTGCCTGAGGTTAGGAGCAGTGGCTCTTAGTCTACTAGCCTTCCCTTTTTTGCTATTTACAGGCATGGCCTGTTGCATTCGGGCAATTCTTCTGTTGCTTCTTATGTGAACTAGCTGGGGTGAGCAAGTTCTCGCTCCCTGTCAGACAGAGTATAGGGGATTCTGATTGAGTTTCACACTAAATCATTTTCTCAGGGGAATTTCTCCCCGGCCAGCTCTGCGATCTGGCCGACTCGCTCAACAGGTCCTTTCAGGGCTTGCACAGGGGTTGGCCCATCTTCTGACGGGTCTGGAGGCGTGCTGTTTGTGTTTTAGATCATGGGTTCTGACTCTGGTCTTTGGGAACGAAGCATATATTTCCTCCACTTTATCTGTGTATGCTCCTTTTTTGGCCTCCTTGGCCAATTGGGGATTTAGAGCGGGGGTGCAACTCCTTAGCGCCCCTCTCTCAAGCCAGGTGGTTTTTCACCTCTGTTTCAGTTTTTGGCTTTGGGCAGCTGGGCCTCTTCTTTGAGGTTCCGGCTTCTCGGCTATCTCAGCTGTTTTGAAACAAATAGGCCTCTCTTCTGTTGCTCATGGCGCTCTTGTCGGCATGATCAAGGGACCTTGTTTTACGAGGTTTAGAGGCTCCCCCTTGTTTAGCGCGTGGGACTTTGTTCTACTTACTCTGGGCCTCAGCCCTATAGGGCAGTGAGGCGCATGCGTTTTTGGGGTTTGCCAGAGGATGTAGCCTTAGGGCTTTTGGTTCCGTTTGTTCACGGTTTTTGGCCAGGTTTTGGGGTTTCAGAAACCTGGTCAATATCCTCTGGTGTTTGATTCCCTCCTCTCGGGAGGATTATCGCTCCGGGAGATTCGGATTTTCTAACTGTCTGGTTGGACTTTTTTAATCCCTTTTTTGACGTTACTGTCTTTTGGAACCACGAGCTTTAGCTCAGGTTCTTATTTCTTTACAATGGAGCGAAAGAGACGTCTTTTATTTGTCTCTCTCTAGGGGCTCTGCTACATTCATAGGACAGTCCTATGAGTGGTACGTTCTGAACAGGGGGGGGGGGGGCGTTCAGTCCTCCCTCTATTCCTTTTCAGGCGTTCGGGAGTCTGGTGTTCTTCTCTGGCTGGTGGTGTTCCTCTCGCCTATGCGAGGTTTGCCAACAGCTCGGGTACAGATGTTGTGCTTCTTTTATTGCCGTGTTGCGTTCTGGTCGCCTAGGCGAAGCTTTGCAAACGGCTTACTGGAGATCAGATGATGTGTTCATCGGTTTCTATCTTCGGGATATCTCCTGCACGCGGCTAGATGGCTCCAGTTCATTGCTGGTTTTAGTTGCTGCAGGGCAGGTTCTTACAAGGACATAAGTAGGTTCCCTCCACCTTTAGGAGGAATCTGCATTCATAAGAATTGGAGTAAGAATATGTGATTAAATCGAAAATTTTTAATTAAATTTTGATTTAATATAATATACTTACCCAATTCTTATAGTTAATACCCTCCCATCCGTCCCCGCTGGATTATGTCCTTGGGGGTTTGTTTGACTAATAGTCTCGAATGATTATTACGGATGCTGGCGCTCGCGTGGTGCGCAGGGTGTTATGGGTAACTGAGCAAGGTCAGGCCATAGCAACGGCTATGGCGTCGCTTTTAGCTTGGTTACCACCCTACTAAGGGCAGGTAATTTGAGAGGTTTTTCGACATCTAGCATGTGGGACTAAAGTCAATGCATTCATAAGAATTGGGTAAGTATATTATATTAAATCAAAATTTAATTAAAAATTTTCGAACTCATTTGATGCAATGTCACATCCCAAGCTCCAAAATTTGAAGTTTTGAATAAGATGTACGGGCAAAATCCAACATACATCTCAAATGCATGCAAACTAAGCAGGGAGAAAAAACCATGACTAGCATCATCGCCTTTTTAAGCTGATCGGCTTGGTTAATAAAGATCCCAGCATGTGTTGCTGTATTTTTTCTATACTTGTCAACTGCTCAGGAATTAGAGTGTGTATATTATACTTTTTCATGTCATTTGTTTATCAAATAAATTCCAATCTACCCCCCGCGGGTTAGGGGGAAGAATTTACCCGATGCTCCCCAGCATGTCGTAAGAGGCGACTAACGGATTCTGTTTCTCCTTTTACCCTTGTTAAGTGTTTCTTGTATAGAATATAGTCAATGTTTGTAAAGATTTTAGTCAAGCAGTATGTAAGAAATGTTAAGTCCTTTGTACTGGAAACTTGCATTCTCCCAGTAAGGTCATATATTGTACTACGTTGCAAGCCCCTGGAGCAATTTTTGGATTAGTGCTTTTGTGAACAAGAAACAATTAACAAGTGGCTCTATCCCATCTCCCCCCCTTTCCCCGTCGCGATATAGCCTTCGTGGTTGAAAACGACGTTAAACACCAAATAAAGAAAGAAAGAAAGAATTCCAATCTAACTAACACAACCACAAAATGTGTTAAACAATGTAATTGTTGTGTGAAAGGCAATAACAGAAATAGGTCAAGCATACAACACACCCATTAGTTAACAAAATATGTTCAAGTTGTAAAATTACATGTCTCTCAAGACACTTGAAGGACATTTGCTGGAATGTACTTGCAAGACAGTTGAAACATTTACCACACCCACTGTTACGTCCGTATGCGCATGCATGCATGAGCTCACGCACACACACATCTAGAAACACATATTGCATCACATTTAGAGTGTGTATTCACTGAGCAAATGCATATGAAATTCAGAAGCTCAACAAAGTTTCTGAAATATCTTGAATGTCAAAGTTTGTCACATATCGCACACACAGACCTCAGGACACAATTTATAATGCATTGGCTACAAAACAAAACAAAAAATGTAACCAAATTAACAAGCGTACAATTAAAAAAACATGGACAACGTGTATGTTTATAGCATCCTCAATGCTTATAGCTGTTTTAGGACCTTCACAAGCACCAAATGTATCATTCAGATCATAAAATGCTGCCACCACTTTTTTTTGGTCAATATTGTAATGTTTGTGCCAGTATTTCAGCCCAGTCAAGTCTTACCAGCCATTATGCATGACAAACTGTTAAATTAGAATAATTATTTGGCACTCATCTGAAATCGGCTGTGCTGCTCGTAACGTTCATAGGGCTGGTATGATGAACAGGTAAGGATCAAAGGCATGAACACAATCAACGCAGAAACTCTTCCAGTTAAAAAAAAAAAGAACATTACCAAAACTTGGTGTAAATTTTCTTCTTGTCCATGTACACAATGACCCCAGACAAAACGAAAGTGTAGAGCAAGAGGGCAGAAACGGCCACAGCTGCAGACATGTGGTGCGCAGGAATGCTCATGTTGACCACACCGGTCATCACATTAGACAGAAGGAAGTAGAACAGGCCGTTCGCATTCACCGCATGAAGCATGCAAGGGGTTGCACTCTTTAGTCCTGGGACCGACAGCAGCTGGGCCTCTGTAAAATATCAAACAGGGGGGTGCTTATATATATTCATAAGACTTGCTGCAGCACATTTGTCCCAAATGCAGATTAATACAAGATGGAAGCCTCAGATCATCTAATATGTCGCAAGACTAAGCAGGCCTCCTTTAGGTCTCAAAAAACAAACGGAGAAACAACTACATAGATTAATAAACAGACAACTAAATAGACACAAAAATAATTTTTGACTCACATGCGAAGCAAAAGTGAGTCTATGTACTCACCCGAGTCGTCCGTCCGTCCGTCCGTCCGGACGTCCGGACGTCCGGACGTCCGGACGTCCGTCCGTCCGTCCGTCCGGAAAACTTTAACGTTGGATATTTCTTGGACACTATTCAGTCTATCAGTACCAAATTTGGCAAGATGGTGTATGATGACAAGGCCCCAAAAAACATACATAGCATCTTGACCTTGCTTCAAGGTCAAGGTCGCAGGGGCCATAAATGTTGCCTAAAAAACAGCTATTTTTCACATTTTTCACATTTTCTCTGAAGTTTTTGAGATTGGATACCTCACCTATATATGATATATAGGGCAAAGTAAGCCCCATCTTTTGATACCAGTTTGGTTTACCTTGCTTCAAGGTCAAGGTCACAGGAGCTCTTCAAAGTTGGATTGTATACATATTTTGAAGTGACCTTGACCCTGAACTATGGAAGATAACTGTTTCAAACTTAAAAATTATGTGGGGCACATGTTATGCTTTCATCATGAGACACATTTGGTCACATATGATCAAGGTCAAGGTCACTTTGACCCTTATGAAATGTGACCAAAATAAGGTAGTGAACCACTAAAAGTGACCATATCTCATGGTAGAAAGAGCCAATAAGCACCATTGTACTTCCTATGTCTTGAATTAACAGCTTTGTGTTGCATGACCTTGGATGACCTTGACCTTGGGTCAAGGTCACATGTATTTTGGTAGGAAAAATGTGTAAAGCATGTGAGTCGTATGGGCTTTGCCCTTCTTGTTTTTAAATTTAAATTAAAAAAATCTGCCAGTTGTAAAGGCCTTCCTTTATGGAAGAATTCTGGAAATAACTGCCTTCCGGAAATAACTCTGTGTTGTGAAAGAGTGAAAATACTCTTGGAAAATATGAGGCATGCTTTCCCACTCGGGCCCTCCATCTGTGCACTGAGGGACACGATCACATCAGCAATGCCGATTGTCTGCTCTGATCTGCATACTTTCGAACGAAAAGAGCATTATATTGAGCAGACAGTGTAAAACGCACAGATCGGAGCTAGTCCTCACTATATAGGATGTCACTTGTTCCCATGATTTCAGTGGCACAGATCACAGTTGCATGCAAAGACCACGATTCGCTAGTGACTGGCCTACAATGTGATGTGTAGCTTGCTTCAGTACATGTTATTATTGAAAAATTAGAAAACTTGACAGGGTTATTTCTGGACATCATCTATTGACCATGAAGTTGACTTCCTGAAGACTGCGTGAAGTCATTTTGCTGATTCAGTGCCAAAGCTTTTTGCAGCGAGTTTTGGGAAGTAGACTTTGCCCACTTAATATCAGGCTTTATGTGTATAATTTGTCAACCTGAGGTGCATCTTTTCCTTCACTATTGATTATCAAACACATGATGCCACTTATTGCACTTCCGAAATACTACACACTTAGGTATTCACTGCATTCAGATTTATAAGCAAACAGTGACAAAACTTGTCAACACACCAAAAATGATGATACCCTCAAAGAAAAGAAACCAGCAGTGTACCTGTACTTGGGACATCTATTTTCTTACGATCTGCAATGACAAGAGCACTGATGGCAGTGGATGCAAGATCTACTGCTAAGCATGACCACATCACCTGCACACTCAGTCCCACCTGCACAGTAAAATAAAAATAAAAAATCGGCCATATACAATGGAATACAATTTCCTCCCTGTGCACAACAATCATAATATCCTATAAATATATTTACTTACTGGAGGAAGTTTACAAGCCTCACCCTCCTGCCACACACACACTCAAACCCACTATGTACATATTGCACACTTATCCTCTAGGCAACATTGCTTACAATTACTGACTCAGAAAACATGCTCAGAGAATTCTATAACTTCCATTTCAAGCACAACCTCTGTTATCAAAACACTCTCCACTCACAATCCAGAAAACAAATGTGATGTTCGCCATTCGTCGAGAGGTTGGCTGCAGCATGGTAGATGACAATGACTGACTAATGTAGCTCACAGCAGATATCAGCAATAGCAACAAGAACGTCTTCCCCCAGTCCATGAATGTCTGTTTCCTGCACATACAATTTTAAGCTGTGCACTTGTACACTAATAATGCAAATTTATTTCCACTCTTGAAAGAAGAAAAACAAACAAGGCAAAAGGCAGATTTATTCAGAAAAAACAGCAACCCATGACTTTGCTTGCATCAATGAGCTCATAATTTATTTATCTCACTGGATGCAAAATAAATGCATTTCCAAGAAGCAATTGTCAAACTGTCTAGTGTAAGTGCACATTTCACAGCAAAAACCTTCATCTTTAGAACTGAAAATTAACATATAAAAAATGCATAATATAATGTTCCACCTACTTTTTGCTAAAGATAAGACTGCCTAACTGCACCCCAATGAGGTACAAAGCAATGTAGCCAAACGAGGACAGAATTCCTTCACGATTGGCGTCCAAGAGACCCTGGCGACTGCCCGATCCATCTCTCCCATGCAAAATGTAGTCTGTAAGCCCCATGTTGGACAAAGCATACTGGTACGCTGACATGAAAAGTACTGCTACAGCGGTGCTCAACCGGACCGGACAAATGCAGAGCAATGCCGTGGAAGCCACCTGAAGAAATGAAAAAAAATCAACAAATCAGTTTAATGTGTGGACACTTTTTTGTGTAATTTCAGGTTAGTTGAAAGAAATCATCGCATTCTTTGGCAAAATGACCGTGTACCTTGAATTTAACCACAGCATTTAGGGAAAGAAAGAATTAAAGAGCTATAGAAAGAAAGAGCTAAAGAAAGAAGTTAATAAAAAAAGAGAAATCCTTTACTTTCAGGATTATTCTTTAATATAGGCATTAATTATTCTTTGCCTTGGGTATTCTTTGCCTTGGGTATTCTTATCTATATATTTTGATTCAAGTGCACATGCACTGACACAAGAGGTCACCAACGAAACTTTTTTTTGAGACTGACAAAACAAGTCAAACTTTAAGAAGCAAACCTTCACAATGGCAAGAGTGAAGAAGAAGTTCCAGTGGACACCATACTCTGTGACGTGCTCATGGTAGTCTGTTCCTTTCACCGCAATGAGACGACCAAAGCCAAACACCAACAGAGGCAGCGATGACTGCACAGACCTGATTGCACGGTGTACAAATTCTTTGGCTGACCTGAATTAAAGAGAAAACCAGCTTCAGATGACAAGTTTTATTATTGCACAAAAGATTGCAATGGACACAACTGTGCACATGAACATACCCGCTACACTTACTTACATACATAGAGGAACCACACTTATCAGCTAAAGAGCATTGAAAATGGATTTACACGCTGCAAAGCTGAGTTAACCTTTGTATTTTTTACAATAAGCGCATATACACTCAAAGTAAAAAAAAACACACACCAAAAAACACTTACTGGCAAGGATTACTTCTCCCTCTCGATTCAGGAGACACAAGAGCATTACTGATGACAAAGCAGCCAACTCCAATGTCCATGTAACCGGTCCCAAATGTTTCCGTCTTGGCGAATCGTCGTGGAAATGCAGGGAAGTCCACACCAAGAATCAGTATAGCAGTGCTGATGTTCATGAGTGCCCTTGTGTAGTTCAGAAACGGCCTCTGAGATTCCATCTCCATGTTCAGAACTTTATTGAAGTCGCCGGCCAAGTTGGCATTTTTTTTGTAAAGTAATGCGAAAACACAGGAGACAAAGGCAGCACAAAACAAGATGATACTGACAGCACTGGTCACGTGGCTTAGAACAGTGTCCATGAGGATGGCAGGAACAACGACAAGAGAAAAGTCTAGCACTACTCTTGGCCTGGAATGAAAACAGAATCATATAGGAGAACTTAATCTCAAGTCAGGTATGTATATAATTATATATATTTTTTTTAAAGTTTCAAAACAGCAAGATATAGTGCATGCAATCACCAGAATTAAAGCTGATGATAAAAAACTGCCCACGAATTAAACAAACCACCCTATACACCCCCATCTAAAGGGGGAAAACAACAACACACAAATTAATCTTCAAAATCAAGCATCATGTAGTAGTTGTAGTAGTGGTTAGGGACTGGATTGGTATCCATAATTAAGCCTCACGGCTTTTTTCGCGTCCAATCTCATTATCAAATTTGTTGCAGGATATCAATTATCGTACATGTACAAATAAAGTGACTCAGTCATGAGTTTTTGTATGTCCAGCAGATTTTTGAAAGTGTTAATAGTTTGTGCATTTTTAACAACATCAGACAGTGTGTTCCATGATGGTGCAACTCTGTTAGAAAAGGAATGTTTCCGGATATTAATTTTACTAAATTCAATAAAGATTTTGTCTATTTTTCCTCGTTACATCAGTGGTAGACTTCTTGAAAAAAGACTCGACTTTGACATTATCAATACCCTGAAAGATTTTATCTGAGTCTTCTCGATTTAAGGGTCGGGAGATTGAGTACCCGTAGTCTTTCAACATAATTTATGTCCTTTGCACCCTTTCAAGGGCGGCTGATTGACGCTTAAGATACGGATGCCAGATGACGTTGGCATATTCTAAATGTGGTCTACTTTTCTTCTTCTTCTTCAGCGTTCCAGAATTTTCTGGTTACGTGTGAGCTCGTTTGCCCATTTGGGTTCCCCACACTATACTCTGAGAGCATAGTCAGCTCACTCCGCTTTCGTTGAGTAGGCATGCTGAGTATTTTCGTGTTTCCATAACCCACCGAACTCTGACATGGATTACAGGATCTTTTCCGTGCGCACTTGGTCTTGTGCTTGCGTGTACACCCGAAGGGGGTTAAGTCACTAGCAGGTCTGCACATAAGTTGACCTGGGAGATCGGAAAAATCTCCACTCTTAACCCACCAGGCGGCAGCGACCGGGATTCGAACTCACGACCTCCCGATTAGGAGGCCGACGTCTTACCACCACGCCACTGCGCCCGTCTAAATGTGGTCTAAACAATGCTTTATACAATTTTGTAAATGTGTCATTGTCAAGATAGGAAAATGTTCTTTTTATTATGCCAAGCATTTTATTCGCTTTATCCCAGCGAAGCTGGAGGTATCCCATATACTGTAATCGACTTGAGAAATGTTCACACCGATAATACATGATAAAGAAGGATTCGTTGTGCCCGATTATGGGCTACAGTTGAAGATGGAAGTTCACCAAAAATTGGGACCATACTAACAAAAATACGGTGGGTAAAATTGGCGCCCCCATTTTTTCAGCAAACGCCACCCAAGGCCGCTTTGGATGGGTAGAAATTCTGTACTTTCCAAGTCTATTTGTGTGTGGTTGTTCAAGACTATGAATAAAGCTCGCGTGAGAAGATTACGTCACGGTCAAAAGTCTTTGACGTCAATTATTGCATCATGACGTCATGCCTCCCTGTAGTCTTTCTCTCTCGCGCGGTGTGTGTGTTTGTGTTCATTTTGTGCACATGTGTTAGTGTTACTGTTTGTGTGTGTGTGTGTGTGTGCGCACGCGTGCATGAGTCTGTACTCGTGTGTCACAGTGTGAGTGTGTGTGTGGTGTGTGTGTGTGTGTATTTGTGTGTGTGTGTGCGCACGCGTGCATGAGTCTGTACTTGTATGTGTGTGTGTGTGTGTGTATTTGTGTGTGTGTGTGCGTGCACGCGTGCATGAGTCTGTACTCATGTGTGTGCGCGCACGTGTGTATGAGCCTGTACTCGTGTGTGTGTGGGGTGTGTGTGTGTATTTGTGTGTGTGTGTGTGTGTGTGTGTGTGCGCGCACGCGTGCATAAGTCTACTCGTGTGTGTGTGTGAGTGGGTGTGTGTGTGTATAAGTGTATGTGTGTGCGTGTATGTGTGTTTGTTTGTAAAGGTGTGTTTGTCCGTCTGTCCATATGTGCGTATGGGTCTGTGTTTTGTGTCTATGAAGTTTTTGTGAGAGTGAGTGAGTGCGTGTGAGTGAGTGTGTGTATGTGTGCGTGTGTGACTTGGGTGTGTGTGTGTGTGTGTGTGTGTGTGTAAGAAAGACTGAGAGAGAGGGAGAAAGAGTGTGTGTGTGCATGAGTTTGTGTGTATGTTTGTGTGTGTATGGGTGTGTATATGTGTTTGTTTGTAAAGGTGTGTGTGTCCGTCTGTCTATGTGCGTATTTGTTTGCTTGCTTAACGCCCAGCCGACCACGAAGGGCCATAATTATCAGGGCGGTGCTGCTTTGAGATATAAAGTGCGCCACACACAAGGCAGAAGTCGCAGCACAGGCTTCATGTCTCACCCAGTCACATTATTCTGACACCGGACAAACCAGTCCTAGTATGCACTAACCCCATAATGCCAGACGCCAGGCGGAGCAGCCACTAGATTGCCAATTTTAAAGTCTTAGGTATGATCCGGCCTGGGTTCTAACCCACGACCTCCCGATCACGGGGCGGACGCCTTACCACTAGCCCAACCGTGTATGTGCGCATGAGTGTGTGTTTTGTGTGTATGAGATTTGTGTGAGTCAATGTGTGAGTGTGTGTGTGTGTGTGTGTCTGCGGGTGTGTGCGTGCGTAATGCGTGCCTATGTACATGTGGGTGTGTGGGTGTGGGTGTGTGTCTGTTTGTATGGGTGTGTGTCTGTTTGTATAAGAGAGAAAAAGAGAGAGAGAGAGAGTGGGTGGGTGTGTGTGTGTTTGTACGTGTGCGTAAGTGTATGTATGTGTGTTTGTTTATATGTGCGTATAGGGGTGTGTTTTGTGTGTATGAAGTGTGTGTGAGAGAGTGAGTGAGTGCGTGTGAGTGAGTGTGTACATGTGTACGTGTGTGGGTGGGTATGTGTGTGTGTGTGTGTGTTCGTGTGTGTTTGAGAGAGAGAGAGAGAGAGAGAGAGAGAGAGAGAGGTTTGTCTTTCGCTGGGGTATGCAGTGCCTTGGCATTGCACATCTACTTAATTTATTATGTTTTGAATATGTTTGTCAAAACTCAGGTGATTGTCAAATGTTACACCCAGATCAGATGTTTTTCCTCCTCGCACTTCATAACTGTTTTCATTTCATCATTCACCATCATTGAATAATCATGTCTTGGATTATTTTTGCCCATATGCAGGACTTTACACTTAGATACGTTAAAATACAAGTTCCATTTATCTGGCCATTTCTGGAGATTATCAATGTCATTTTGTATTCATGCAGAGAGTAAATACATTATGAAGGTAATGAACAGAATCATAACTGTTAACAATAAACACACAAAAATACATAGCAATAGCTATACAGGAAAATAGACCACGCTCTTAACCTGTTGCTAATTCCTAGGCACACCACGAAATAGCTGCAACAGTAACACGTACCAAAGAGGCAAACTGCGCAAGCCGAAGACCAGTAGCAGAATATCTCGAAGCAGCAGACATGCGCACGGAGTTATTGTCATTACGGCCACCTCTGCCACAGTCGTTCCATTATGTCCACTGACAAACTGTTCATGCTCTTTTTTGTATGATGCCATGATGGTGGTAAAAACTTGAGCAATGCATCAACCTTTCTCGGAAGTAAAACTTTCACACGCTCTGTCGTCTGCAAGTGGCCATGTTGTCAAGGGAGCATACTCTCAATTGCATTTTTGTCTTTTAAACAGAAACACTCAGGTTTGATGGTGCGTGTTGCTATTTATTTGCTTTGAGACGTGATTCGTTCTCGATTAGATGTTCGATTGGGATGTACACCGAGTCACTCTACTTAGATAAATACCACGAACGTATTACGTAAACAAGTATGCCAGGCAACATTATTCTTGGAGGAAATGTGACATGGACAAAAGTGAAGTAGTCTACCGGAATAAACACAAACTGGCTGTTTCAATCCTAGTCCTACCAACGATCTTATAGATCTGCTAATACGCTGAACTTTTAAAGCATAGTGTGTGTGTGTGTGTGTGTGTGTGTGTGTGTGTGTGTGTGTGTGTGTGTGTGTGTGTGTGTTGTTTTTAGTACGCATTCTGATTTTTTTTTAATTCCCAGTTGAAATTGGGATAAGGTAATGTGACCATAATTGTGTAAACTTTTGCTTCAGACAGGCAGTGTTTGTACACCTAACAGTAACACTAACAGCATCGGACCATGGCTGATTCGGCAGAAGGGGGAGAGAGCGCCAATCCACTTGATCTTCTAAAGAGATTCTATGCATTGCAAGAGGAGAGGGTAGAAGCTTACCGTTTTTTAGAGAGGTCGGTATATTATTATTTGCATATTCCATTACCAACTTCTTTGTCTGTGGATTTCTAGTGCGCACATATTTTTTGTATGTATGCCTACAAATAATGAGAGAAAAACATTGAAACAAGACATAAATTAATGTTCTGTTGTGTATGTTGCCTTTTTATGCATCATCAACTCATTATTCAGATAATGATGCACATCAGAGATTGTAGCCTCTTAATTTTTGCCAAGACTCATAGAAAAAGAAAGGCCCTGACCTGTGCAACCTTGCTCATAAATAATCCATCAATATTGTAAGCAACAAAAATTAAGTCTAACATCTAATATAGGTCTATGGTCAGACTTTCTTTTTTTTGGTCAAAATTTGATGTAACAAAAAACATGTTTCGCTCATGGAATGAAAAGGTAACTTCTCGATCAGGTGACAACAGCTCTCACGTATACCGTCTGGACATAAAAAATCAAAAAAATTACAAGCCGTCAGAAGGAATCTTAGACACATTTTTAATTTTGAAAATAGCCACATTTGTGCACCACATACGAATTTCTCACTCAAGGTAAGTTAATTGTCTATTTTGCCACACAGGACGTATACCTACTTTCTTTTTTTCTCCTTACCTGCAGCGGTT